>NC_086108.1:30210582-30438082 GCF_963921235.1 Mobula hypostoma | reverse complement strand
TGTACACTCAGTGGCCACATTATTACGTATACTTGTACACCAGTCTTGCTCTCAGAACTGCTGATCTCGAGGAATTCTCATGCACAGGAATCTCTAGAGCAGGGGTTCTAAACCTTTCTTTACGCCATGGAGCAATACAATTAAACAAGGACTCTGTGGAGCCCAGCTTGCGAAGCCCCGCTCTAGAGTTGACAGAGAATGGCACAAAAAACAAAACACATCTAATGAGCAGCAGTTTTGTGGACAAAAATACCTTGTTAATGAAAGAAGTCATAGAAGAATGGTCAGATTGGTTCAAACTGACAGGAAGGAGACAGCAACTCAAATAACCATGTGATTCAACATCGGTGTGCCTTGAAGTGGATGGGCTACAGCAGCATTATGCATATACTCGCACATCTGCGCCCCCCCCCCACACACACACACCCAAACTCTAGTAATGAGCCAGGTATGAAACCTTTGGGATTCTCAGTAGTTTATTAGAGTTGTTTGAAATTGTAAAAGTTGATATTAATTTTCAAGTTTTGCACCATATTGAGATGGAAGATAAGTCAGGGCTGGAAGTAGTGGCGGAGGCTGAGAGATAGATAGATCAGAGTGAGAATAGGGCAAAGAGTAAAGTAATGTGTCTGGAAGCTCAGGGTTCCATTTATGTGGACTGAAGTAATTGGGCATGTATAAAACAGAAGTGGTTAGTTTCTTGATTAGTAAGGGGGAGAAGGCAGTCCGTCACGGTTAAAGCCCTCTCCATCTACATGGAGCCCTGTCGTGGGCAAGCAGCACCCATCATGAAGGACCTCTACCATCCAGGCCGTGCTCTCTTCTCTCTGCTGCCATCAGGCAAGCAGCATGGGAGCCTCAGAATCCACACCAGCAGGTCCAGGAACACCTACCACCCCTCAACAATCAAGCTCTTGAACCAGAGGGGATAAGTTCACTCACTCCATCACTAAACTGTTCCCATCAACCAGTACATTCACTTTCAAGGACTCTTTATCTCATGTTCTTGATTTTTTTGTATTATTATATTTTCTTTTTGTATTTGCACAGTGATTCACTTTTGCAGATTGTTTGTTTATGCCTCTTTTTGTGTGCAGTTTTTCATTGATTCTTCTGTTTGTGTTTCTTTTTAGTTACTGTGAATGTTTGCATGAAAATAAATCTCAGGGTTGTATATGGTGATATATATGTACTTTGATAATAAATTTACTTTGAATGGGCATATTATGATGTGCATAATAATTCATCCATGATAGAATGGTGTTGAAAACATGATGGGCTGAATGGCTTTAAGTTGCTCCTCCATCTTATGGTTTTATGGATTGCTATGTCAGCTGGAAGAAATGTTTGATTCCTGGATGGCGGAAGGAAAGATGTCAAAGGACAAATTTTTCATCAATTGCAGAAAGGGTGCATCATTGTCAGAAAGGGTGTGGTTGGTGGAGACAGACGGTTGGACGAGGAAGTCAGAGGGAATGGTCTCTTAAGGGTACTGAAAGGTTTCTCTGGTAGAAGGCAGTGGAAGTTAGCAAGGATCATCCATCAAATGTGGAAGCACTTGGTATGAAAGATGAGGAAAGGGAGATCCAAATCCTTGTTGTACCTGGGTCATGAGGGATTGAGAGCAGAAATAAGAGAAAAAGAGTTGTTAAGAGCCCTGTTAACAACAATAGATAGGAAACTACAATTAAGACAGAGGAAACAATCTTAAAGACACTAATGTGGAAAGTTTCATTATAGGAGCAGGTATAACAGAGATGGAAAAATATATATAATCCAGATGCAGAACTATCAGGATTCCCAAAAAGTCAGATGCCAGTTTCATTTTTACGGTGAAACTTAATGGTTTACAAGCTGCTTTCCTCTACTGAATCAGTGCACTCAAATTTTCTGATCTTTAATGCCAATTAATTGAGAATAAAAAAAGCAGGTCAGTGGAATAAAATCCGTATTTATGTAATGCCTCTAAAGCAGTAAGGTATTCCAAAGCATTTAATATAAGCATTACCAAATAGGAACTGGCAAGAGTATTTCTCTGTGCTATCAATTGTATCCAATTCTGTCAGAAGCTAATCAAAAACTAGCAAAATATTTCAATAACTTTTCAAAGTAGCATAGATGTCGTACACAATGGGACATTTTCATTCAGCAGTAGAGGACTCCATTAAGAAGAGGTACAGACTGTACCTCTTCCTGGAGATGCTGTCTGGCCTGCTGCGTTCACCAGCAACTTTGAAATGTGTTGCTTGAATTTCCAGCATCTGCAGAATTCCTCGAGAGTACTCCATTGCTGTGTTGTTTTATTTCAAATCTTTCTTCTTGGAATTGATGCTTCCTGCAGATTGGATATGCACGTTCATTAATTTGGGCAGCATTCAAACACCGATATCACTACTGCTCTCTGAACACCAGAGGTTATTTGCATAATATATGTAATTTCTTGGTCTTGTTGTACTTTTATGTGGATAATAATTAAGAACAATGACAATATGTGAGGTTTTTAACACTTTATTTGTGGCCATTTCAAACTCATACAAAACAAAGTATCATGTAAAAATAAAGTTAGCAACAATATCAAAATATTCACGTTTTGTTCAAAAAGCATGTTTACTTTTCCCATTAAATAAGTACTTCCCATGCAATAAATAAATACAATTCTAAGGTCCAATAATTTACATTCCAATCGAGAATATTTGCCTGCTGCATGAAGCACCTTTGACAGTTCTAGCCCTGAGACATCAATGAATAATTCATAGCCTTTTTATCTTTCAAAATCCAGTACACCAAGGCAAAGCACACAGAATGCTGGGGGAGCTCAGGAGGTCAGGATGCATCTATGGAAAAGAGTGACCAGTTGACTTTTCAGACTGAGACCCTTCTCCATATACTCTCTTCCATAGATGCTGCCTGACCTGCCGAGGTTCTCCAGATTTTTCTGTGTTGTTCTGGATTTCCAGCATTTGCACTTCTCTTATTTGTGGTCCAGTACACCAAGTCTTTCATTCATCTCTCACAATGTAAAAGGTTTCAATTATTTTTAAGTTAAAAAAGTGCAAACCTCATTAATAAATTTTGACATTTAAATATGGGAATACAATATGTGTGCCTTGCAAAGTAAGTAAAACATTCATTGGCCCGTGTTCGAATTGAAAAATGTGCAATGATAGTGGCTAAACACTATCAATTTGGTTCATTTTCTGGCTATGGTGCTAATCCCTTAATGGGGTAAAATACTTGGCATCACATATTAAATATAAAGTAGCAAAATGTACATTCTTTATGAAAGTATTCCCTTTATTCTGAACAATATATTTCACCCATCCAGTCCCATTATGAATATGCAAGTCTGGTCTGGAAGTGGGATCTATACAATGACCTATATACATTCTCAAATGAAAAACATGACTCAACAGTAAATAATAAATAGAACTTTATAATTTAAAATGTTGCAGAAATGAAAAACAAACTATAAACTGTGTGATTACAGGACAGTGAAAAAGTATGTGGTTCAGATATGTATTACATTAGAAAACACATTGAGGGGAGTAAAAAAGTGTCAATAATAAGTACAGAAAATGTACTTCTATCATTCAAAAGCTTGATATGGATTCCAAGTTTAAACGAAGAGAAGGAACAAATCTCCAATGTTACATGACTAAGACCAGAAGTTAATGGTTAACTACCTACTTCCTGCATTAAAATTAATGCAGTACATAGAGTATCTGTCCTAGGGAACTCTGAGTGGCTGATGTACCAACTTGATGGGCGTATAAAAATTGCCTATTCTGTGAGTATATGATCAACTTTACTGTAGTAAATCACCAAAAGGCACTTCCTCACAAAGGTAACTATTGGGTTATGTGACCCAAAGAGGTAGGTTTCAAGCAGTACCCTAAAAGCAGAGATAATTTAAAAGGCCACAAGTATCAGGAAGGAACTTTCAAAGGTTGAGGTCAAAACATCCAAAAGCTTGCTTGACAGCGGAGCAATGAAAATTAAGCTTATTCAAGGGGCACAGAAGGTAATGGGAGATGGAGGGGGTGCGAGGATGAAGGTAAGAATCAGATGGCTGAGCCATTTGTGGGAGAAGGTGTGAAACTTAACACCGGGCAACTAATAGGCTGGTAGCCCATGTCAGTCACATAAACAAATGGACCGTTAGATCCCTGTCACCAGCCTGGGCTGTTTTACAAGGTGTTGAGTGATACTGTACTGTCCTTCTTCCGGGCAGCCAGCACTTTTTAAATCCACTCCTCTATGACTCCATCAACTCTTATATTTGGAGGCAGGTTTACATTTCCTGAGGAGCTCAGAGCCCAGTTAAAACAGGGAAATATTGATATCCCTTGTGACTTCTGGCAATATTCAAGGGCTGGGGAAGAGAAAGTTGGAAAGAATACACTATTAGCACCCCCGTCACTCACAATTCCCTACCATGTTGTGCTGAGTGGACTGGCTACTTTGAACAGTGCAGATAGGAAGGCACAGTCTTGCATTTGTTGAATATCTTTCAGGACCATGGTTCATTCCAAGATGTTCTGCAGCCACTGAAGCTCTTGTTGATGCATGGTTGCTTTTGCAATGTTGGAAACCCAACAGCCAATCCATGCATAGCAAGCTCCTATGAAAAATAATGAGGTAATTACCAGATCTTCAATTTCATTTTAGTTGAAGCATAAATATTGGCAAGGATGTCAAGAAAATTCAGAAAATAAAAACAAAAGATTGCTTGACACATCTAGCTCCCTTCATGTAGAATCGGCTCTGCTGAGTTTTTCCTCAACACAACTATTTTTGATCCCTGACTTTAGTGAACATCA
Organism: Mobula hypostoma; assembly: GCF_963921235.1. Taxonomy (NCBI): domain Eukaryota; kingdom Metazoa; phylum Chordata; class Chondrichthyes; order Myliobatiformes; family Myliobatidae; genus Mobula; species Mobula hypostoma. Next base: position 30,433,262 of record NC_086108.1, on the reverse strand, counting down.
GTTTTCTCCTCCCAAATTCCCCTGGGGAAAACAATGTCAGTGCTTTAAAAATACTTTCTATCAGGCAGTTTAGCAACAGATATTATTCTATTTACTGTGACATACCACTCTAATTAAGTGCCTTATAATATCCTATCTTAAATTGCAAGTCAGCAGCCAGCTGTCCCTTTCCTCCATCTGCTGCTACCACAATCCCCAATCTCGCCTCAGTTGAGTTTCATCATCCATTTCAAAATAGCTCCTGAAGGCGTAGCACGTTTCATTTCCATTTGCTCCTTAAGATATTTGAAGAAGACATTCTTCAGAAGGTACAGTTAGATCATTCCAATTCTCAAGGATTAGTTTGCATATTCTCCCGACAAGATTTCATGTTTGGTTCAGCTTCCAATAAAACAATTCCCAAAAGGGCTTCTCCGTTAAGTTTTTTTGAAGTAGCATCTTTGATCTCCATGCGGATGATATCACCTCTGCGTAGATCGGCTGTTGTCACCAAGGTCTGATTTATGATAACATTTCCAATGGGCCATCCATACTCTGACGAATCTGCTCCTCTGCACGTAATAGTTATTGCAGAATTCTGCTCCGCTGTTACCTGTGCAGAAACCAAGTACAGCCCATCACAGGGGACACTGATGCTTCCATTACGCACCCAGAAGCTATTCTTGCTCTCCATGTGAACTATATTTTTTGAATCTGTGAAGAAAGAGAATAAAAGGATAGATAAGTCAGTGAACACCCACAAGGAGAAAACGGAGGGAAGGGATGGCCTGAGCTTATCATAAACATATCAGAGGTGAAATTAGCTCAACTGAAAAGTTAAATGAACTCCTTTCAAAATCCCCTATTACGCATTTTTTACAATCCCTGGACTAAAGTCACTCGGCATTACTGCATTTGCTGTGATTTTGCAAATGCTGACAGATATTCTGAAGACATATACAATGACAGATAAAATAAACTCCATTCATTGTTAGTATGTTAAACAAAATGTGTCCTATTAACTCCTCTCCAAAGATGTTTCTTACTGCACACCAGACTTATATTTCACAAGAAAAGCTCATTCAACCAAATGCTACAGAGGGTACCACAGTATTTCACCATGGGTTATTTTTTCCCAGATGTTTTATTCAGAAAATTGATAGATGCACAATTTGTTTTATCATCGTCAGCTGTCCATTGCTACTGAACTTGTAAAAAGGATTCTTGATACAAAGTGGAAGACTTTCTGGGACACTGTCATCTCTCTATCTCTGATAGTTCTGCAAATTCCCTAACATTTCCAGAGCTGTGCCCAGGAAACTGGATAGCACTTCGCTCAGTGGCTGAGACATCCCACGAGGTGTATCTGTGAGTCAGACAGTCCACTTAACAAGTTTAAAATAAATTGATTCAAAGAGCCCCTACATCAAGACATAAAAAATTTGGTCGAATTAGCACAAGTGTCTTGTGTCTCATTTAGCACCTGCAAACATGTTCAAATTATTGAAATTGTCAACAAGGAACAAGATAGTTATCTCAATCCAAACAAATTTCATGACAGATGTGAATGATGATAAACCTGATTCTGATGTGTATCTCTATTGTAGACTTACAGTGGGAAGGGGTCAAAGAAAGAGCAATCATTGTTGGGGAAAGGGGAGGGGGTCATTTCCAACATCCTTTGCTCTTGTCAGATTTACAAACTCACTCTCCACTCCACATTGACAAATACAGCACTGTGAACTACTGAGTTCTGATGAAGGGTCTCAGACCTGAAACATTAATTCTGTTTCACTTGACACAGATGCTACCTGACTTGTGAAAGTGTTTAAACTGAGTATTTGCCAATACTTACTGATTTTTCCTTTAGCGTGGATAGCAATAGGTTCCTAAAGAAACAAATAAAAGTAAGCGTTAACACTTAGCTTATTTTCAAAGACATTTTGTTCTAATGTTTTGCAGTGCCTACTTTGCATCTCATATCAATTCATTTAGCAATATTGAAAAAAGATTATACATAAAAGACTAATATTTGCAAAATACTCTAGAAAGTTAGGTATACAAAGGGTTAATGATTTTTTTTGTTATCTCCAGAGCTAAGTCTAGCTGCCTGGACAAATCAGAGACAAACTTTCTAGATTTTGTTTTTCATTATTATGTCTTAGTTCTCTCTAAAGATTTTACTCTGTTGATTTCAAGATAGGGAGCATCCGGAAATTACTCCTTGAGCTTCAAGAGCCTCATCTGGCCTCAAGCCTGCCATCACACCTAGTTTTAGGTTTCAAAGCCAATCTTAGCATTAAACTGTTGCCCCACCTGAGATCACCTAACTCACTGCAGACAGGGAGTCCAATCTTGACCCCCGTTTAAGATTAGCTAATGTTGCCCTGACTGGGGATGACACAACAATTTGCATTTATAGTATAAATTTAATCCGGTGAATCATTAGGAAGGCCTTTCGTTAGGAAAACAAAAAGAAAGACCAGATCAATAGGTGGAGAAAATGGGAAAGGTAATAAGAAAATTGGTTAACGAGCTGAATTGGTTTTTTAACAACATTTTAAGTAAGAGATTAAGTGGTAGCTTCCACTCATGACCGCTGAAAACACGCTGCCAACTGAATTCGGGAGAGACCAGCACTATGCGAGACGATGGGATTGAGAAGAATGAAAAAAAGCAAGAAGAAACATTTGAACAATCATCTCTGGCCCAGAATGAATCTACTTTTCTCTCAATATACTGCCCCACCATGTGAAACATCATTGCTCACTGAGCTAATCTTGGTAATCTGACCGTATGATTTCATACTCAGTTCTTGCAATTTAACCGCAGAACCTTGGCCGGCATCCTGGTACAGTATACCAACGGGATCACTGCAGGAACAACCGCCGTGATCTATTGCAAGAGGAGATACTTGTCTTCTCGCAAGACAAAGATCCCATGAAACTATTCTCAGAAAATGGCACAAAGCTCCTCGATGACTTGTTATTATTTAATGCTTACCTAGCATCACATGAAAGTAAACTAACTATCCTCGCTCTTCTGGACTTCGCTATCACAGGTTGACCGCGTTTCTTGCAATGACAGCAGTTGCCAACGAATCAACTATATTTTTATTGGATTAAGTGATTTGGGAATGCTCGGGAATTGCAAATATGTTGCTTAAATGCAAGTCTTTTATTTAAAATAAAACGTTAATTGTATGATTATGGTGGTTTGGTACCCGGCTCTATTAACATATCAAGTGAAAGTGGATCGATCACCGGCGAAACGCTGCCTTACACACGCCGCTTTACAGACGCCGCTGCCTTAGGTCTATCCAAGAACTCATTTCTAAATTATTCATCCTTTCCAATAATAAAGCACCTGTTTTTCTTCAACTCGTAGGTGAAACTCTTAAACTATAAATAAGATATGCTAATCGGTTCCAACATTTATTTCAAATTAAAACTGAGGACATACGTAATGAGTTAACTTAAGACCTAAGTCCTTGATGAAGTCCCACACGACAGCAAGAGAATTCTTTCCGACTCGTCCAGCTCTTTCGGCATTTCCACTCAAAGCTGACCTCATATATATATTTTCAATGTCTAAAGGGTCGGTCCCATTAGCGCCCATTTGAGTAGCGACCATTAATATGTTATCCTTTTTTAAAGTTTTACCCAGGCTCCAGTCTGACTATAAACTGTAAATCAGCTGCTTTAGAATTAGAGACAGGCAGGTGATCTGTTATTTGTGAGACGCGTTCAAACATAAACACAGCTGCGCTCCCAGAACCATGTATTTAAATCATTCAGCGCTTCCAGTAATGAAGCATCTGCTTTTCCTCTAAGGTGAGTGAAAGCCTTGAACTATAAATAAGTAACGATTCACCGCACTTTATTGACGCTCCATTTAGGACGTTTTGCGGCGGTGAAAGGCGTGTCTTCAAATGAGAACTTGTTCGCCACTATCAATCAGAACAAACTATGGTGGTTTGCGTTCTGAACGCAAAGAATCTATCTGGAAATATTCAGCGCTGTAGACTGGATAGGAGATTCCTGTCTGGAAACCGCGGGTGATGAGAAATTAGCATCCCGGATTTCAACAGAAAATAGAAAGAGGTCAAGATGAGCTTGTAGGAGAATATAAGAAAAGGTAGCTACATAGAAATGAGTGGGAGAAATAGGACTGAGAAACAGCGTGCAGGGAGCCAAGAACCAACAAGGTTAACATCGCTGTTCAACAGAAGCTTGGCTGTGAAAATCCGAGACGAGCGTGCGCGCGTTATGTTTTCCAGTAGTCCCACCTCACAGCTAACTCAGCGGAGAGCAACAAATCAACCCTTTCTCAGTCTGCATTTCATCATCAGCCGGTCTACTCGGCAGATGCAAATGATCAGGAACTAAAAAAGATTGTTTCAGTTCCAGATGTTGGGGGAAGACACGTCTCCTCATTTTACTCTCTCGGTTTCTCTCCGCCATCGGCTCTGGGGCAAGATTAACCCCCGCTCCAGTGGTTTACGCAAGTATGAGAAGCCAGAAGAGCTGGGAACCGCACGTATCAACGGCTCAGCCTTGACATGCGTTTCTGTGTTAACACTAGGAGCCTCTCTACATTCGCCCTCCTGAGGGGGCACTACACTGACATTTCTTTTAAAATAAATAAACCTGTTCTGCAGGCACAGTGGTGGTAACACTCCCTCAGCCCGACTAGTCTGCTTAACAACAGCGAGATCGCCCGCCAATTTAACCCCCTAATAAACTCGCTGAGAAGCGCTGCGACAACCTTGTATGAACCTGCAAATTTTGGGCTGCACCATCTCACTGTTTCAATTTTAAAATAGCTTAATTTAAAAGACAAGGACACGCTTAGAAACGCGTCCTTTAAAAGATATAAAGACGCAAAAAATGGTTAACGGTAAATGATTGTTCTTTTTGAAGCGAAGGTGAAGAAGGAACTTACCTTGACTTCGACGGGGCTTTGGTTCTGAAGCAACCTAAACACCACAAGACCCGTACTGGCCAGACAGATAACGGTGAGAAAAGAATTAATGATCTCAAAGGGTACTCTCCTTCTCTGGCGTATGATCGCGACCCCTTGGGTTTCCTGATCATTCACATCTATCACCTCGTCCATTTGTGCTTTAGTGACCAAGGAGGGGGAGGGGAGAAGAAAGGACTGAGCAGACAGCAAAATAATTTGTGTTGGAAACGCCACTCAGTTTTATTGGCCGTTGAGGGGAAGTTCAGTGACGATGATAAAATTCCCTAGTGCCAGTGTATGTAGTGAGGAGGCAGAAAAAAGTTTTTCCCCCCACATGTTATCTTACATTATATTTTCTTGCACCAAACTTTCATTCTAAGCAAGGTGTAGGTCAGTGAGTCAGTCTGAGACGCTGATGAGGTTTTATGTGTGTGTGTGTGTGTTGCAAAACCGCGTGACAAATTGAGCGATGTAATTAAAACCAAATCCTCCACCAAAGTGTGGATATAAGGAAGTGACTAAGTAGGATCCTTTAGATCCATTATTTTAAAAAAGTGACAAAAATGAGTTTCTATTTTTAATCGCTGAGTCTAATCTGTATTATCATTGAACCTGAAAACACAATGCCAACTATGGTGATTCGCGGGCCATTGCAACAACTGACACGGGTATTGGCAGATATTTTTAACTTTTTCGTGTTTCTGTCTGAGGTTCCTACCTATCTTAACAAGACCGCTGTCATCCCTAGTCATGGCACGTTTTAACTCCAGCCTGCTATAAACATCATTTTTTTTTTATGTTACAGGGTATTCTGATATGTCTCCTGGTAGAGACTGGATAGGTTTTACTTAAAACTAGAAATAACCCAGTCTAATTGTCCCAATCAGGGCTACAACGCAAAACAAAGCACTTAAACAGATAGGAATCCAATACTCTATAGCTGAGTAAGGCAAGACTGCAATACTGATGAGACCTTCAGTTAGTAAACCTGTTGCTCCCTCTTCCCTACCAATCCCTGACCAGGCACATATTCCTGCAACAACAATAAGTGTAATACTTGGCCCTTCACCCCTTTCCTCACCACTACTCAGGGTACTAAGCAGTGCTTACAGGTGCAGCAGTTCTTCACATGTGAGTCCATCTCTTTCTTCATAGTTCTGATGAAAGGTCTCAACTTGAAGCATTAATTGCCTGTTTCCCTCCATAGATGCTGCCTGACCTGTTGAGTTCCTCCATATCCTTTGTGTGTGGCTGAGATTTACCTGTTGAAACCTCTGGTTCACTGGCCTAATGCCATGTACGGGCAAAGTTCCATTTGGCCTATATGACCGCTTTTTAAGCATTTAATCCATTGTTCAACTAAGCACTTGAAGATGAAATAGCAAATTGTATGTTTTAGGCAATTCAAACAATCAGATTATTTGGTCACAGGTCACAGTATTTAACAGATTATATGCAGTATATTCAAGCATGATCACTTCCACTTCACAGAGTGTGCAATAGGTATTAAGTTCCTTCTGCACCTTCTAGGTGCAGGACATAGCCAAGTCACCAGGTTTTAATATACTACAACCAATAGATGGAAATAAAACAATTTGGATCTTGTGGACAATCTTTTGCTTTAAAAATTCAATGGGAAATTAATAGTGACCATAAAGATTGGAATTAAGACAGCTCTGTCTTGATAACCATTTTCTTGCACTGCAATGTGTATTGAAGTTTTTAACCTCTCATGTCTGTGCTATCATGATGTTATTTTCACTGAAGAGATTTCTGTTACTTAACCTAAAGAATAACAGAAGCCTGAATTTTTAATTACAAATGTAGAAAACTTTTGGATAATTTTCAGACTTTCAAACATCAATTTTCATAATACATAGCAGCAAAGTTGTATATTTCCTATGTTAGTGATATATTTTCCTCAAAAGGGGAGAGGTGGGGTAAGTCAAGGACCGAATTTATCTCACTCGCAAATGGAAGCACATTCTACTTGAGTCATAAATATTGTGCATTAGCTGCTTGTTTTCAAGCTTACATTAAAAGATTAATGCAACATTGGCTAACCCTTTAAATATAAATGAATATCAACAGTATATATTAGTTTCATCTATTTCTCAGTTATCTAATATCCTATTAGTCATTAATTTTGACAAAAGCTTCGCTGGAATCAAGATATCTTCCCTTGAATGGAATATTTGCATCAACGTATTCACATTTTTTGTACATTTAAGGAATCTTTAAATACACTTCAAGGTTAACAAATATTAATGACAAAAACAGTGTAGAAAGCATTATCACTAAGCTGAGAACAATTAGAAACTAGATCTAAGTTGTTAGTGAGAGAGTGGCATGTCAAACAGTTGGGTACATTGGTTTTTGTTGGACTGCAGACCACGGTCTTTCTTTGGAGGCTTTGTTACTGCTTGCTTGGTGTGTGGTAGGTGCTGATGCTTCCTGCTGGAACAAGTGAGGAGAAGGAGAAAAGGAGAGAAGGAGGGTTGATGCTTTGCTGTTGCTTCTGCATGGTTGGCGGGGGTGGGGGAAGATGCCTTGGTGTTCTAATATTTTTCTATCATTCATTCTTTGTGGTTTTTCTTCTGTTTCATGGATGTCTGTGGAGAGTAAGAATTTCAGGTTGTATAGTATATACATTTTCTGGATGGAACTATTGAATCAAACCATTTAGCAACTGAGATGGGGAGAAAAGTGATTTCATGAGTGTTGAGGATACATCTTGGATAATTCAACCCATACATTGTGGGATTTTATCAATGACTGAATATCCACATTGCCTTATGATATACTGAATTTGCTTATAACTATACATAGTGTTCTCTAAAGGGAAACTCTCCAGGTATTTCAATAAAGGAATGTTCTTAAAGTGAATAAAGTCACATAACATAGAATCATAAAATGGTTAGGGTACAGAAGGAGCTACTTAGCTCTCTGAGTCCACCCTAGCAATGCGAGCATTGAGAAAATTGATTCCTTTAATTGATAAAAAATAATTTATACAGATTTTAAAATTATTTGGGATTGTTTTGCAATGGAGCTGCTGACTATTTGATGTGTGTTTTTGGTCTACATTGTGGTTCACATGGGGAGTGAATGATATCAAATATCAATCAAAGGTTAGTGGTCATAACTCCAGATACAGGGAAGAACAGTGAATTGTTGGATAATCAACTATAAGTGCCTGAATTAGAAAAATGAAATGGAAAGATTTCATAAATATAGTCTATTGGCGCCCTCTATTGATGGAAAATAAAATAACACCTATGCTGCCTGGCTCTTCACAGCTTCCCAGCAACTCATCTGTAGCTTCAATTAGATTGTTCACAGGCGACTTCTGATGTCTGTTCACTCTTCACAAATGATGCTAATGCCTGAGCATTTAAGCTTCTTTGGGGGGAGGAGAAAGGAATTTCCTGTCTGTTTGTGTGTTATTCCATAGTTTATGGTTCACAACATGTCCATTGCTTGACATTACCAGCTGTGCCTTCAGGCTTCTGGATGACTTGATTCCATTTCTGAAACTCTCCATCCCTTGATCTTCCTGGAGTAATATTTAAGATGGCTTCTTGGGTAAAAACTTAGAATATAGAACAGTACAGCACAATACAAGCCCTTTGACACTGAATGCTGTGCTGAACTTTTAATCTACTCCGGGATCAACGTAACCTTTCTCTCTCACATAGCGCTCCATTTTTTCTTCCCCCATGTAGCTAACTAGCAGTTTCCCAAATCTCCCTAATGCATTACCCTCAACCACCACCCCAGTGGTGCCTTCCACACACTTACCACTCTCTGTGTAACAACCTACCTCTGACATGCCCCTAAAATTTCTCCCAATTACCTTAAAATTATGTCCTCTCATATTTGCCATGTTCACCCTGGGAAACAGATGCTGGCTATCCATTCTGTCTATTCCCCTTATCATCTTACACACCTCTATCAAGTCACCTCTTATCCTCCGTCCTCCAAAGAAAAGAACCTTAGTTTACTCAACCTATTCTCATAAGACATACACTCTAGTCCAGACAACATCCTGGTAAATCCCTGCATCCTCTCTAAAGTTTCCACATCCTTCCTATAAACAGCCAACCAGAATGGAACACAATACTCCAAGTGTTACAGAGTTTTACTGAGCTGCAATATTACTGTATAACTCTTTTTTTAATACTTTATTTTCAAAATTTTCAAAAAAAATAAAATCAACAAAAACATACCAGCTCAGACATGTATAAAAAAGAAATAAACAAAAAAAAACATAACATTCGAGGGATGCCTATTGTACAAAGTGCTCAAAAATACTAAGCATTAAATCTCAAATGAGGGCCATGAGAAATCAGCTGGGGGGAAATTGCTCATCCGCCCCCGGCCTCATCCAGGTAGGCAAGAAGTGGATCCCAGGTAGCTGAAAATTTTTTAATTGAATTGGTTCTCAAGAACCTAAGTTTCTCCATCTGCATGACTGAGATCATATCAGTCATCCATCTCCGAAAGGAAGGGGGAGAGGGTGATTTCCATTCCCTCAAAATAAGTCTTTTGGCAACAATCATCCCCAGCATAAGAGACTGTTGTACGGCTTCAGGGAAACAAATAGTAGATTGCGAGCAGCCAAATATAGTGAGACCAGCTTCCAAGGGGAAGGATCTTTTATAGGCCTTTGAGTACCAGTCGAACATTTTGGACCAAAATCCAGTCAGTAATGGGCAAAACCAAAAGATGTGCGACCACGTGGCTTCCATCCCTCACTCATTGGCGAGACAGAAGGGTAAATCCTGTGCAATCTAAGTTTAGAGTAATGGAGACGGTGGACAACTTTAAACTGGATCAGTTGGTGCCTGCTGTTAACAGAGCAAGCCTGTATCATAGACAAACACTTAACCCAGGCAGCTTCAGATAATTCAATACCCAACTCCTCTCTCCAGGCATCTCTAATCTTCACAGTAGTCTACTGTGAAGATTACTGTATAACTCTTGAACATTAGAGTTCAAGAGGGCGTGAAACTGCTGAGAGGTAAACGGGTGGGGTCTGCGCAGGACCTCAGAACAGACATGACGACCTGCTGAATTTAAGCTTATTATTAAGCGGAGGAAAAGAAACTAACGAGGATTCCCTCATTAACTGCGAGTGAAGAGGCAAGAGCCCAGTGCCGAATCCCCGGCCGCCTGGTGGTCGCATGAAATGTGGCATATAGAAGAGCTCCTTTCTCTGACGACGCTCGGGGGCCCTAGTCCTTCTGATCGAGGCCTAGCCTGTGGAGGGGGGGGGGATTCTTCACACAGAGAGTGGTGGGAGTGTGGAATGAGCTGCCAACGAGGTGGTAAATGCGGGTTCTTTTTTAACATTTAGGAATAAATTGGACAGATACATGGATGGGAGGTGTATGGAGGGATATGGTCCATGTGCAGGTCAGTGGGACTAGGCAGAAAATGGTTCGGCACAGCCAAGAAGGGCCAAAAGACATGTTTCAGTGCTGTAGTTTTTCTATGGTTTCTATGGTTTCTGTTATCTGACAACTGTTGAAAGCCAAAACACTATATGCCTTTCTAACCAACCTATCAACTTACACAGCAAGCTTGAGGGCACTATGGACATGGACCCAAGATTCTTTTGTTCCTTCATGCTGCTAAGAATCCTACCACTAAGCCTGTCGTTTGCCTTCATTTGACCTTCCAAAGTGTTTCACTTCACAGTTTTCTGGATTAAACTCCATCTGCTATTTCTCAACCCAGCTCTGAATTCCATCAATGTCCCATTGTAACCTATGTCAACTTTCTAAGACCACCCACTGTCATGAGCCCTGCAGGCCTGTGCATGTGTGCTTTCTGCTTAATTATGTCAAGTTTATTTTGACTGGCACGAATTTTCCGCTTACTGTGATTATTTAAAGCAGACTCCCAATTAGTGCTTATCGCAGGGTCCTCATGTTTCAAGATTGATTTATCTCCCACTGTGGCTCGATCCAGCCACTGATCTTCTGTGGGAATTCCTATGTATAAGCTCTTCTTTCTGTCTCTACACGGGAGAATGTCATTCCTCCACGTCTGGGTTCAGTTGTTTGTCAGCACACACCGTGACAATCCACAACACCATCAACCTTTATGTCATCTTCAGGATAATTATTTCACCCTTCTACTTCCCCCTCATCCTAATCATTTATAAAAGTCACAGACAGCAGGGGTGTCTCAGAACAGATCTCTATGGAAGATCACTGGTCACCGACCTCCAGGCAGAATGCACTCCATCTACTACCATGCTCTGATTTTGGTGGGCAAGCCAATTCTGAATCCATGTAGCCAAGTTTCTCTGGATCCAATGCTTCCAGACTTTCTGAATGAGCCTACCATGGGGAACCTTGTCAAATGCCCTACTAAAATCCACATAAACTACATTCACTGCTCTACCTTCATCACATTGTTCTGTCACTACCTTAACGAATTCAGTCAGGCTTGAAAGGCACAACCTGCCCCTCACAAAGCCATGCTGACTATCTCAGACTATGCTTCTCCAAGTACTCATAAATCCTGTCTAAGAATCTTCTCCAATAGTTTGCTCGGCACTGATATAAGCGTCACTGGTCTACAATTTCCAGAGTTAACTTTCTTGAACAAAGGCGTAACATTTGCCACCCTCCAGTCCTCTGGTACTACTCTTGTGGCCAGTGAGGAAGCAAAGATCATCGCCAACCGTACACAATCCCCTCCCTTGCCTCCTGTAGTAATCTGGGTTATATCTCACTCTGTCCTGGGAATTTATCTATCCTAATGATTTTCAAAACCTCCAGCACATCCTCTTTCTTGTCATCCTCTTCCCTTGAGAAGGAAATACAAGGGAATATCTTAGCACAGATTCTTAAAATTGTAAGATAATTTCATTAGGACCTTCAGGCCCTTTTACATCTTGTTGGATATATTGCCTTTATTTTATTCATTCTTCCCTGCATCATAAATAGCTTGTTTTCTTTTTCTGGGTTCTAGCAGAATCTTCAAACAGTAAATTAATTCTTGTTCTTCCGCAATTGCTGATTCAGCTTTCATGGATTTCCAGTTTTATTTCTTACAATTTTAAGAGTTTCAAATTTTCCATCCATTGTTTGGTTATAAGTAGTGTGTTTCTGTAATGATAACATGTCAAATTCTCAGCCAGGAAGATCTGAAACAGCTCTGTGGGGATTATGGGGCTTAGCATAACAGTGAAATTTCAGGAAATCTCCTAGACATCAAGTTGGGAGAAAATTCAAATTCATCTGAAACACAATGTGGGATCTCAAGTTTAGTTTTGAGATTTCTCATAGTCTCCTATGAACCTTGCACTTTGTTAGCAACAACAAGATGAAAAATTTAAAACCTCGTGCCTTCTAAACAACAAGGGGACAATTCAGCTGGAACAAGGAGCAAGAGGCAATTCTTTACCCCTGTTCCAAATCATCGCTCTCTGATTTTTTTCTAGCTCCAGATTTCCCAAAACCACACAATACCACAAGAATTTTCTAAACTGTTCCTTGTCATTCCTTTGTACTCTTCCCCAACTTTACTTTACTTGTCTAGACAAAAGCATTCCAGTTCTTTTCCTCCTCTGCCTCCCACCCTGTTCCACTGCATTTTTCGTAAATTTCTTGAAATTGATGTCACCAAGACACTCAAAGCATCATGAGTCCTTTTCATCTTGATGGGGTAATCTTAAGAGTTGATCTAAGAGAGGTTTTCAGAACATAAATGCTCCAACATTTCCAGCAAGAATTTTAATAAAGGTAGAGATAGAAAAAAAAAAGTTAGTTTTTGAGGAAGAGCTAAACATAGGACATTGAGAAACCAAGCACATGAAAGTTCAGGGCACTTTTTTTCAGCAACAATTGATTGTTGCTATATCTGCATAGGAGGAGGCCCTCTGTTGGTCAGAGTCAACCATGGACGTTAAGTCCTAGCTGTCTACATAGTTGATATGCAAGTCAGGACAGTACAATATGGAGAGCAAGCTGTTGCCCATGTAGCAGGATCCCCCTCTATGCTGCTGATGACTCCAAAGGAACTAATACAGTTCGGCACCAGCATCGCAGGAGTTGCCAGTCAGTGTTGAACTCAACGTGGGACTGCTTGAGGGACTCCAGCTCCAGATTTTTCTTCCCAAAAGGAGTTTACTCCCAAAGCCTTCCCCATGAATGGCTCTAGCCACAAGTGGAGGTTTCAGATCAGAATTTTCCTTCTTTTAGATGAGCTGACCAGGGCAACTGATTTTAAGGTGTCAGTAACCTGCCTTTGCCCCTTCTCCTGTTGGTAGAAACAGTTTCGCCATACTTAGTGGTGTCTCAAATAGCTCTGACTTGATTGTCAAAGGCTATTTGAGATGCATGCTGTTAGGAGCATTTAATAGGTAGTGGGAGCTCATCACCACTACACTGCAACCCCCCACCCCCCACACCAGCTGTGACAACCTTTAGGAACCATCTTCATAGGTAATTTTGAAATTTAACATCATGTATAGGGAGACCAGCCATCTTAAAATCTAACATTACATAATGGCTGAATAATGCTTTTGGAAGGTATGCTGGTGTCAGTAGAATGCCTGTCTTTATGCTTGTCTAAAAGGTAAACACTCATTAGGTGTTACCCTAAATAGCCGTTTGATGTCAGTGCTTTATAAATGAGGAGTTAATTGCAAATGGTCATACAGAACTTATTGTGGGATTATTTCTTAAAATAACTTTGTAGCAGCTGTGAGAATTGGTCACATTTAGAGTCATACAGCACACAGCCCATCAGATCTGTGCTAATGATCATGCACCTATCTATACTAATCCCACATAACTTGCAAAGAGTGCAAAAAAGAATTACAAAAATTTTGCCAGAACTCAGGGGTCTGAATTATTGGGAGAGGTTGGGAGACATTGGGCTGGCTGGTGTTTTATTCCTTGGTGTGTAGGAGACTGAGGGGTAACCTTACAAAATTATGAGCGTTTTTTTTCACTAGGCAAGGGAATCAAACACTAGAGTGTGTGGGTATAAAGTGAGAGAGGGCAGATTTAAAGATGTCCAATGGGGTAACTTCTTCAAGTAGAGGATGGTGCATACATGGAACAAGCTGTCAGAGAAAGAGGTACAACCACATTTAAAAGGCAATTGGACAAGTACTTGGATAAGAAGTAGTTAAAAGAATATGGGCTATACATGGACTCTAGCATCGTGTTTGGCATGGAAGAGTTGGGTTCAAAGGCAAGCAGCTGATCGAAAGTCTTCCATGCCATAATTATTCAAGTGCTTGTCTACATATTTTGACAGGTTCTGAGACGACTACCTGTCCTCATTTTCTACTCAGGTAGTGGGTTCCAGGTTCCATCTACCTTCTGGGTGAAACACTTCTACATATCCCTGCTTAAACATTTAACACATTAATTTAATTCTATGTCCTCTGATTTAAGATCCCCTTGATACGTGGAAAACTTTCTTATCAACTCGACCAATGTTTATAATTTGTATTTTGTAACTTCAAACAAAATCTTTTTTAGTCACCTTCCGCCTCCACAGAACCTCTACTTCTTATTGCAACCATAGGCATGCAGTGCTGGGCCTTTACTCCTGAACTTCTGCCTATCTCTTCTCCTTGACAAGTTGCATTAGGTAATCTTCCATTGGCTCCAACATTTCATGATTGCTTATGCTCCGTCCACAACAATAGCCAGGATCTTCTGGTGGCCAGCTATTTTAATTCCACTTTCTATACTCACACTGACATGTTTTTCACAGTCTCCTCTACTGGTATGTTGAGGCCAGGTGCAAATTGGAAGAGCAATGCTTCATATTTTGTCTTGGTAGTCCTCAACATTGCTCTAACTTCAACCACCCCATCCCTTTTGCTTTCCCTTATCTGTATGGCTCCATTTACCCCTTGTCTTTCCCCTTGTCCCTGCCCTCATGATCTGCCCATCACCCACACTTCCTCTTTCTGGTTCCAAGCTCTTTCCCTTTAATCCATGGTCTACTGTCCTCACCTCGCAGATTCCTTCTTCTTCTCCTCAGCCCTTTGCCTTTTTCACCTATCACCTCACGGTTTCACACATTATTCCTTTTCCCTCCCCATTTTCCTGCCTTCCTCCTCTCACCCATCACCTGCCAGTTTGTGCTCCTCCCCTCCCCATCCCCACCCTTTTTATTCTGGCTTCTGCCCGTCTTCATTCCATTCCTAATGGATATGGAAGCGATGGCTATTTAGAGTTACAGTAAAAGTAAAGGGAAGCAGGAACAGGAATAAGAGGAACATAAATCCATGATTATCTGCTGGGCCAAATTACATTTTTTTCATCTGCTTACTGGTATTGTTGTCACTAACTTTAAAGTCTTCCATATTGATTTGCTCTGTATCAGTTTATTTGTTCCATTATAATGCTGTAAAGTTCCTTGGCTTAGTTTTCCATCAGAAAGATGCATATAAAATGACCAAAAAGCTGGCAGACAAAAACTCCTGCACAACATTTTAAAAAGTGCTTGAATCACATTCCCCAGCATGAAGAAGGATGGTTTTCAATGATAAAAACTTGCACTGTTAAAGATCATGCAGCTGCCAAGCACTTGCATGTGAGTCAGCAGCCCATGGGGAACGTGCCTGTGGATCAGACCTCCCAAAAATAGAAATATCCATGCAAGGTGGCCAAAAACTTTGATTTAAATTCACTTGCACAAGGCATAATATGTTGCACTACAGCGGACGTTTTTAAATACTCGTATCAGATCATTATTCTCCTAAGATAATGCAAGAGAAGGCAGAAGAACAACACGTCTTACAGAAAAGTAGGGACTAGAATCAATCACACATACAAATATTTATATTATGTACCTCCTGTCCCTAATAAAGTGGCCACTGAGTGTATGTTCATGGTCTTCTGCTGCTATAGCCCATCTACTTCAAGGGTTGACATGTTGTGCATTCAGAAATGTTCTTCTGCACACCACTGCTGTGTGGTTATTTGAGTTACTCTCGCATTCCTGTCATCTTAAGCAGTCTGGCCATTCTCCTCTGACCTCTCTCATTAACAGGGCATTTTTGGCCACAGAACTGCATCTCACTGGATTTTTTTTTTTTGTTTTTGCATTCTCTGTAAACTTTAGAGACTTATGTGATTGAAAATCACAGGAGATCAGCAGATTCTGAGATTCTCACATCTTTCGTATGGCACTAACAATCATTCCATGGTCAAAATCACTTAGATCACATCTCTTCCACATTCTGGTGACTGGTCTGAACAACAACTGAGCCTCTTGGCCATGTCTGCATGCTTTTTTTTTAGATTATTTTTAGACTATGAGGACATGCAGTCCTCTTTTATTGTCATTTAGTAATGCATGCATTAAGAAGTGATACAATTTGTTCCTCCAGAGTGATATCACAGAAACACAAGACGAACCAAGACTAAAAAAAACTGACAAAAACCACATAATTATAACATATAGTTACAACAGTGCAAGCAATACCGTAATTTGATAGAAGAACAGACCATGGGCACAGTAAAAAAAAATCACAAAGTCTCTCAAAAGTCCCATCACCTCACGCAGACGGTTGAAGGAAGAAAACTCTTCCTGCCACAAGCTTCCAGCGCCGCAAACTTGCCGATGCAGCATCCTGGAAGCACCCGACCACAGTCCAACTCTGAGTCCATCCGAAAACTTCGAGCCTCCAACCAGCTCTCCGACACCGTGCACCGAGCACCATTTCTACTGAGCGCTTTGACCCCGGCCCCGGCAACAGACAATAGGCAAAGCCGAGGATTTGGGGCCTTCCCCGCTGGAGATTCTCGATCGCACAGTAGCAGCGGCAGCGAAGCAGGCATTTCAGAAGTTTCTCCAGATGCTCCTCCGTGCTTCTCACGTCTGTCTCCATCAAATCAGGATTGTGCATGGCCCCTATTTAATAAATACTATATCAATTCGGAGCAGCCGCGTGCACTGCGTCGCGCTGCCATCTTCTCCTCCTCTTCCTTTTACACATTGAGTTGATGCCATGTGATTGGCTGATAAGATATTTGTATTAACGAGAAAGTTTACAGGTGTACCTAATAAAGTGGCCACAGGGTATATATTGTTGATTTCCTCCCTGTGCTTTCCTGCAAGTTACCACTGAGCCAAAAGCAATTTGCAGTGAAGCCGATAAGATGTCAGCCATGGCTCAGTTAGGAAGACTAGGTTGTAGGTTCCGGTCCGTCTCCAAAGCCCTGAGTGGGTGTTCTGTTACAGCACTTTGCCGTGTTGCTGAGAGATATTATCTTTGTGATCACATGTTAAAATAAAGGCTCTGTTTGCTTCTTCAGGTGGATCCAAAAAATGCAATGTTTCCAAAATGAAAAAAATTAGAGGTTTTCCTCCTGTCATTATGGCTAATATGACAAATCAAAGATGTTATGTTTTGTAACTCCAGCAACTAATAGAAAGAAAAACACAGAAGTTGGGATACTTGTGTACAGTACTTAGTTTTCCTTTTTCTTTTGTTTTAGAGAGGTGCTCACATACAACATATGGTGATATAATGACATATGCCATTCACATACTTCTCACATATAACCCATAATGAATTATGTAAACAAAGAATGCTTAATCAAATATATTCACAGTATTACTCAAATATTTCTGAAATATTGAATACACTACACTCCTCCCTACTTAGCTATAAACTCCAACTCAACATATACAGCCTCTCAACTCAAATATGCAATGGGCTTTTTAGTCTTGTGGGATAACAGCATTTGGGTCCAAGCCATTCTTGTCAAGGACTCTCATCACATAACTTCTTTCCCAACAAGGGATGGGGGGGTGGGGGTCACTCTGTTTGGCAGGTGAGACTTGTGGCTGTAAAATCATCTCAGTTTCTGTGGTCCCCCTCCATGGTGGTGGCAGAAGTTGACTCTGGGACTGCAGGAAGTAGTTCTGACAGCTCTGGACACCTCACTTCTCTAACAATTGACTTTGCTCTCCTCAACTGATCAATGTGTCGTCTCCAGATGACATCAGATACATCAGATGTGTCAGAGAGTGGTCCAGTTCTGTCCTTAATCTTTCCAAGAGTCTACTTATGATCATCTCTGTAGTCCCTCACCAGGTCTGCTTGTCCACGAGTGAAACATCGAACCTCCTTGTCCGAGGAGATCCCCAACTTACCTCAGCTGTTTATCCTGGATACACCTTCTGGGATGGGATTTGAGGTGATCCACATGTGAGCGCAAGGGGCAAACCAGGAACAGCATAACTGGTGGGTTGTTGGTTGTGGAATCAAGTCGTCACTTTTTATTGTCATTTCGACCATAACTGCTGGTACAGTACACAGTAAAAACGAGACAACGTTTTTCAGGATCATGGTGCTACATGAATAATACAAAAACTACACTGAACTACGTAAAACAACACAAAACTACACTAGACTACAGAGCTACCCAGGACTTAATGAAGTGCACAAAACAGTGCAGGGATTACAATAAATAATAAACAAAACAATATGCACAGTAGAGGGCAGTATATTGGTGTCAGTCCAGACTCTGGGTATTGAGGAGTCTGATGGCTTGGGGGAAGAAACTGTTACATAGTCTGGTCATGAGAGCCCGAATACTCTGGTACTTTTTGCCAGATGACAGGAGGGAGAAGAGTTCGTATGAGGGGTGCGTGGGGTCCTTTATAATGCTGTTTGCTTTACGGATGCAGCATGTGGTGTAAATGTCTCTAATGGCAGGAAGAGAGACCCCAATGATCTTCTCAGCTGACCTCACTATCCCCTGCAGGGTCTTGCGATCCGAGATGGTGCAATTTCCGAATGAGGCAGTGATGCAGCTGCTCAGGATGCTCTCAATACAACCTCTGTAGAATGTGGTGAGGATGGGGGGTGGGAGATGGACTTTTCTCAGCCTTCGCAGAAAGTAGAGACACTGTTGCATTGCAATATTCAAGGAGGAAATTGGTGAGCTTCTGATTCAGTATTGTGTCTTCTGCTGACATTGTGTTCTTTAGACTCCGGACCACTCTTCTACCAAGCCACTGGTAGCTGGTGGTGCGGTGCAGATGTAATACGTCTTATTCCATTCACTTTCAGCAATGACTGAAACTGTTCTGCAACAGACTGTGGTCAGGACTGTGATCCAAACTTTGGATCATCTCTGCTGTAATAGGGAGACTTTCAAATTGCATTAGGGAGTGTCCTGTCTTGTAAATTTTTCAGTATTTCTTTCCCAAGCGTAAATAGGACAATTCATCAGCATTTCCATGATCAATTGCCCTCTTGAATTTGATCTTGTAATTATGTCCACCAAGGAACAGACCCCATCTCTGCATTTGTGCAGCTGCTATTAGTGGAACACCCTTCTGTGGAGTGAAAATGGACACTCGTGGCTGATGATCGTACTGAGGGCAAATTCATTTTTCACCCCAGACCAGACTCAAGGCCTCCAGGTCAATCTATGTGTAATTTTTCTCTGCAGCAGTAAGATAATGTGATACAAAGGCTATGGGTGTTCATTTCCATCACTCATAACACGTTGCATGACTGCATCTATCCCATAAGGCGAGGCCTCACAGGCAAGTTTCACTAGATGATGTGAATCATAATGTGTGAGTATAGTGTCTAGTGGTTTCTTAAGGTTCTCATAGCTGTGGGATAAGCTCACACTACGTATTAAATGCTCCCAGTAGAGTAAATGACAAATCATAAAAAGTACCACAACAGTGACACATGCTTTGACCTTGGGGTATCCACCACGGCTTGAATTTCCTCGGCACACTTGTATAGTACTTGTGCATCAATAGTGTGACCACAGTAAATGATGCTTGGTTTAAAGAATTCACACATGATCTGAGCTCATAATTTTCTAATCTAATTAACACTTTCTTGAGATATTGGAGATGTTCCTTTTCATCCTTACCGGTAACACTGAGTGCCTGGGCAGTCTTACAGCACCTAGTCCATAGCTTTCTGCCATGGTACAGGTGCATGTGCTACTCCAAAAATAAGGCTATTATAACAATAAAGCCCTTTTTAAGTGTTTATGGTGAGAAACACTTTGGACTCTTCTTCATCTCCATTTGTACGTAGGCTTCAGCTAGGTCCACTTTGCTGAAGTGTTTCCCTCCAGAAAGGTTCGCAAAGATATCCTCTATCCAGGGCAGAGGGTATTGATCTACTTTCAGTACTGGGTTGATGGTGAACTTAATATCACCACAGATCCTGACAGACCCATCCTTCTTGGTGACTGGGACCACTGGTGTTGCCTATGGCCTCTACTCAATTTTGGAAAGAATTTCTTCAGCCTCCATGTAATCTAGTTTACTGGCTACTTTGTCACAGATGGTATAAAGAACCAGTGAGGCTTTGTAAAACCTAGCCTTGGTATTTTCATTATATAACACTATATTATCCTTGATATGGTTGAGTTTTCCAATACCATCCTTGAACACTGCTGTGGCATCAGCCAGTACCTTTCATAATTCACTTCCTGTTGACTCTATTGCAGTAGATGAGGCATGTTGGATGGATCTCCAATCAAGTTGTAGTTGTCTCAGCCAATCACGGCCCCACAATGCTGGCTTTCCTGTTTTTACCACGTACTGTACAAACGCAATCATTGTACGTGTATTTGGTCATTATATTTCACTTCTACGAATGTCATTCCTACAGGAGTTATATTTTCTCCAGTATAAGTTCTCAGTTGGATATCGGCAGATCATTGAAGAGCCATTGAAACTAATTTTGTGGAATAACTGGAACAGCCAAGCCAGTATCCAATTCCATCTTAATGAATTTGCCATTCACTTCTGTTCTAGGCCAGATTGCTTGTCTTTTGTTAGTTTTCACATTGTACTGTAAATCTCAGTGCTACCTAGTCCTGTGTCACTGTCATCATTATCAAATTTTTCATCAACAGCATGCAGATTAGAAATGGAATCCCCTTCCTTTCGATCCTGCTTATGAAAGCTAAAGCATTCTGTAATCAACAATGGTTTCAGTCTAGATATTCCTGTATTACGTTCACAATATCAGCAAATCTTATTTTAGCTGGTTTGCTTGGAGCAGCTAAACTTCTAAGCAAACTGTGCACTTTTCCACCCAATGCACTCAGCAATACTGGCACTTGTTTTTGATCAGTTATTTCACTTGCTTCAACACTGTTCAAGTTGTTCAGCATACATTATCCATTTATCTGTTGTGCAATTGAATGCATCTACCTTTCCAATGTAACCAACCATTTCTGCTTTCTTAAAATTTATTATTATTATTATCACCCAGTACACACTATTTATGAACCCATGGCTGTACCCAATGCTTGCTAATTTCATCCATTCACTGACTTCCTTTAACTCAAATGTCTCTCTCCCCTTTTGAAGAAAAAGGTGCTGCACTTCAGCAGGTAAGTAGCCATCTTGGGTTCATTTTAAAAATTCCTTGTCACCATTGTTATGTTTTGTAACTCTAGAAGCTAATCAAAAAGACAACACAGGAGTCGAGATACTTGTATACTTAGTTTTTTTTTTCCTTTTGTTTTAGTAAGGCACTCACATATGACGTGGTGCCATAATAATGTATGCCATTCAACTATTTCTTACATAATAAATGATGTAAACAAACAAAGAGTGCGTAATCAAACAAAATATTTACAATACTACTCAAATAGACTGAAATATTGAACGCACTACAACTTGGAGATTATTACTTTATACTTTGGGGAAATTGCTGGGCATAGGCATATTATTTTGTACTACATTAGTGTTTCAAATTGCCTATCACCTGCCACCTTGTACTTCTTTCTTTCCTCCACCACCTGTTTAGTCTGTCTCCTTCCCCCATCCTTTCCAGTCCTGATGAAGAGTCTCAGTCCAAAACATCGGCTGTTTACATTTTTCTATAAATGCTGCCTGGCCTCCTGAGTTGCTGTAACATTTTGTGTATGTTGCATTAGTGTTTCAAAGTATTTCTGGGTTTAGAGCATTTTGGGAATTCTGATGTGTGTTTTTTTTTCTTTTAGGACGAGCAAGATTATAACAGCCGAGCGTGCCTCAAGGGATGATGCAGCCTATTTCATAGCAGGTTGTCACTTGCAGACTTTCTTCTGCTATTTGTGAATATCATTATTATAAAAAGTCTTGGCATTTAGATAGCCTAAAAGGGCTGAGGTACTAGCTACATGTAATCTTTCACAGATGGCTGGCAGAAGTTCTATGCATTCAAACAGGAAGCCGAGACCACAGACATATTATATTTTTGCATGATGTAATTCAAAAGATCTAGACAGCCTCTTGTCTCATGCACAACATGATTGTTTGAATCTCTGCTTCAGTAGTAGGTGGAATCAGGTGGTTGGGAAAGGGCTGGAGAAGAAGGAATCTGATAGAAGAGAAGAGTGGATAATAGGAGAAAGGGAAGGAGGAGGGAACCCAGGTGGAAGTGATAGGTAGGATGTGATGAGGTAAAAGGACAGACCTCTGCTATCAGATTCAGCCCTTGAGCTTTCCCATGCACCTGGCTTCACCTATCACCTTCCAGCTGGCCTCCTGTTCCACCTCTGTTCTTTTTATTCTGCCATCTTCCCCCTTCCTTGTCAGTCCTTAAGAAGGGTCTCTGCCCAAAACATCGACTATCTATTCATTTCCGTAGATGCTGACTGACCTGCTCAGTTCCTCCAATGTTTTGTGTGTGTTGCAGAAGGGAACAGTATTAGTTTTTACTACAATCTAAGCAATGCTCTAGATTTACTTAAATTTAATTTCCCTAACTGCTGTTGAGAGATTTGAATTCATCTGTTTATGTTTCCCATCTCTTGATGCTAGATGGGTAACTCATCACTATGACTCAAAGGAATGTACAGTTTTGTCTGTCCTGGTAGTTATACCATTGTAATTTCAGTATCATCTTTAAAAACATTTATTGTATGTTTGGTTTCACCTTGGTTCTGAATTGCAATGAATGCCCAATTCCAACTAAATGGCATTTGCCAGTAGATAGATTCTGATGCAGATAAAGAAAAAAATCATTACAGCTATCACATATCTACTTTTCTTTAATTTTGATTTGTCTAGACCATGATCACTCTTCCTTGATTTGAAGTGACATACAGAATTGTAATAATGTTGAACAACCAAGGTAGAACATACAGGGTTAATGGTAAGGCACTGAGGAGTGCAGTAGAACAGAGGGAACTGGGAATACAGGTACAAAATTCTCTAAAAGTGGCGTCACAGGTAGGTAGGGTCGTAAAGAGAGCTTTTGGTACATCGGCCTTTATTAATCAAAGTATTGAGTATAAGAGCTGGAATGTTATGGTGAGGTTGTATAAAGCATTGGTGAGGCCGAATCTGGAGTATTGTGTTCAGTTTTGGTCACCAAATTACAGGAAGGATGTAAATAAGTTTGAAAGAGTGCAGAGAAGGTTTACAAGGATGTTGCCGGGACTTGAGAAACTCAGTTACAGAGAAAGGTTGAATAGGTTAGGACTTTATTCCCTGGAGCGTAGAAGAATGAGGGGAGATTTGATAGAGGTATATAAAATTATGATGGGTATTGATAGAGTGAATGCAAGCAGGCTTTTTCCACTGAGGCAAGGGGAGAAAAAAACCAGAGGACATGGGTTAAGGGTGAAGGGGGAAAAGTTTAAAGGGAACATTAGCGGAGGCTTCTTCACACAGAGAGTGGTGGGAGTGTGGAATGAGCTGCCAGACGAGGTGGTAAATGCGGGGTTTTTTTTAACATTTAAGAATAAATTGGACAGATACATGGATGGGAGGTATATGGAGGGATATGGTCCGTGTGCAGGTCAGTGGGACTAGGCAGAAAATGGTTCAGCACAGCCAAGAAGGGCCAAAAGGCCTGTTTCTGTGCTGTTGTTTTTCTATGGTTTCTGTCAACTTGTCTCCTTTAACCTCCACCAGGTATAATGCTGACACTGATAATCCTGAAGCAGGGTTTTGGCCTGAGACATCAGCTGTTTACTCTTTTCCATAGATGGGGCCAGGCCTGCTGATTTCCTCCAGCAGGTTGTGTGTGTTGTTTAATAATATACTGTCATATCTAAATGGATCATTATCAACAGATAATTCCTTCTTCATGTTAGTTAAGTACTAAATTAAAGGTGATGTGAAGCACTTACTTACATTCTTTGACCAGCCAGGTTTGTTAGCCCTGAGTCGAACCCCCGAACCTGGAGGACCGGTGGACCACTCTTAGTTTGGCCTCTATCCTTTGGCCTGTTTGGCATGGGTGACCCGACACAAGGCCCTGACTCCAGCCAACACAGCTCCCTGAGTCATTGAGTCACACAAGCCTCGAAACCCCACAACAAAGTTGTGGTCCACTTGGAGGGGATGTGAAGCATAGTAACTAAGTTTGTCAAGAGGTTTCCACAGCCCAGGGGTGATTGATCTGAAGGCAAATCCCACCAGCTGGAACTATAAGGAATTACGATTAAGCAATTATGAAGAAAGTATTCCAGTGGCTATGCTTCTTCGGGAGTTTCAGTAGATTTGGTGTGTCACCAGAGTCAAGAATATTTCAACAGATGTACAGTGGAGAGCTTTCTAACTGGTTGCTTCATGTCCTGGTATGGAAGCTCCAATGTGCAGGATCGAAAGTGGCTGCAGAGGCTTCAAGACTCAGCCAGCTCCCCACAGGCACAACCTTCCCCCCACCATCGAGGACATTTTTGAAAAGCAGTGTCTCAAGAAGGTGGTATCATCATTACGGACCCCCACCACCTGTGACACCCCCACTTCTCATCACCACCAATGGGAGGAGCTACCGGAGTCAACAGACCCACACACAGCTTCTTCCCCCCGCCCCCACCATCAGATTTGTGAATGGTCCATGAACTTCCACTTTTGCTCTGTTCATTTAATTATTTATTGTAAGTTATAGTAATTTTTATACCTCGCGCTGTCCCACTGGCACAAAACAAAATTTTCACAGCATATCAGTGATAGTAAACCTGATTCTGGAAACATATAAATAAATAAAATATGAAAAACATAAACATATATAAATATTAAAATGAAATAAAATAAAATAGAAATAAATATTTAAATTGGTCAGTAAATGCTGGCCTTGTCAATGATGTTATGTCCTGTGAATGAATACATTTAAAAAAATAAAAAACCCTATACAGGCCAACCATGGGTTAACAAAAACCTAGCTAATGCACACTCCTACACACGAACAATCCCCTTAATGTTAATGTGCCTGTGTGTGATGGTCTAGCTCTCACTCTCCCTTGATGATCTCGAGAGAGGCCTTTGTGTTTCAACGCTCTCTCTCATTCTCCCTTGAAGCTGACAGAGGATGGTGCCGGAGCAAGGCTTAATTGACGTGGCTTGTGGATTGGACTCTGTAGCTCTCGTTATGACGTCTTCCTAGTTTCTGCCTGCTCTTTGGTTTTTGCTGCGATTTTCAGCGATTTTGAACCGGTTGGCCTGTAGGTAATAGACACTGGGCTGAATTGAATTTGCCTAGTCTCTTTTTGATTTTGTGCTTTACATACTGTGTTTTTTGCTTGTTTTTTTTTGGTTGCTGTTTATGTGATCTGTTTTTTTTTGGTGTGGGGGGTTGATGTTTTTCTTTGAACGGGTTTTCTTTGACCCCCCGAACCGGATGTGCAGTTCGACATGTCAGAGCTGCAGTTGAAGGAAGTCATTGAGGGCGTCCGCAAAGCAAGGGCAAGCCCAGCTCCAGGACCAAGCAGCACCTCATACAAAGTGTACAAGAACTGCCCCAAACTCATGCTGCGTCTGTGGAAGATCCTGAGAATCTTCTGGAGAAGGGGGAAGATCCCAGAACAGTGGAGAGTGTTTGAAGGGGTGTGGATCCCGAAGGAGGAAAATGCCACTCAGATAGATCAGTTTCGCATCATCGCCCTGCTGTGTGTCGAGGCGAAGATCTTCTTCAGTGCAGTTTCTAACCGGCTGTGCACCTACCTAGCAAAGAACACCTATATTGATACATCAGTCCAGAAGGGCGGCATTTCAGGGATGCCGGGCTGTCTGGAGCACATTGGTGTGGTGACACAGCTCATCAGGGAGGCCAGAGAGAACAAGGGCAACCTGTCAGTGTTGCGGCTCGACCTGGCAAATGTATACGGCTCCATTCCGCACAAGCTGGTGCAGTTCACACTGACCAAACATCACGTCCCCAGCAGAATCAGAGACCTTATCGCTGATTATTACAGCAACTTCAGGATGAGGGTCTCTTCAGGAGCAATTACATCAACCTGGCACAAGGTGGAGGTCAGCATCATCACAGGGTGCACTATCTCAGTGACACTGTTCTCCCTAGCCATGAACATGCTCACTAAGTCCGCTGAACCAGAGTGCAGAGGGCCCAGAATGAATTCCGCTCAACGACAACCACCTATCAGGGTATTCATGGATGACCTCACAGTCACCACAGAATCAGTCCCAGGCTGCCGGAGGATTCTGCAGGGGCTCAAAAAGCTGGTGGAGTGGGCCCAGATGCATTTCAAACCTGCTAAATCAAGATTGATGGTGCTGAGGAAAGGGAAGGTGGAGAACAAGTTCCGGTTCAGCATCTCAGGCACAGCCATCCCAACCATTACAGAAAAGCCAGTCAAGAGCTTAGGTAAGGTTTTTGACAGCTCTTTAAGGGACACAACATCCATTCAGGCAACCTACACCGAGTTGGATGGCTGACTGAAATCTGTGGACAAGTCTGGCCTACCTGGGAAGTTTAAAGCCTGGGTGTATCAGCATGGCATTCTTCCCAGAATCCTGTGGCCCTTCCTCGTCCATGCAGTTCCAATCTCGACAGTCGAAACCTTAGAGAGGAGGGTTAGCAACCACCTCAGGAGATGGCTGGGGCTGCCAAAGAGCCTGAGCAGCATCGCACTCTATGGACACCACAACAAACTGCAACTGCCCTTCAAATCCTTGGAGGAAGAATTCAAGGTAACAAGAGCCAGAGAAGTGCTACAGTATAGGGACTCAAGTGACCTGAAGGTGGCTACAGCAGGGATCCAAGTAAGTACTGGCAGGAAGTGGAGGGCAGAGGAAGCTGTTCAGGAGGCAGAGGCGAGGCTTCATCACAGGAGGCTGGTGGAAGTGGTCACACGAGGCCGAGCTGGGCTAGGATCCTTTCCAACCCCCCAAATGGACACCAGAGGGAAGGAAAGGCGTCGTCTAGTTCAGGAGGAGGTGAGAGCAGTAATGGAGGAGATGGGAGCCTGCAAGGCGGTGGGAATGAAGCAACAGGGAGCTTGGACAAGATGGGAGAATGCGGTTGAGAGGAAAGTGACCTGGGCTGATCTTTGGAAAGCCGAGCCACACTGCATCCAATTTCTCATCCAGGTAGTGTACGATGTGCTTCCAAGCCCATCAAACCTGCACACATGGCGCAAGGCAGAGTCATCTGCGTGCCCACTGTGCTCCAAGCGAGGAACCCTGGAGCACATCCTCAGTGGCTGCGCAAGGGCACTTGGTGAGGGACGATACAGGTGGAGGCATGATCAGGTCCTGAAGACCATCGCTGAAGCCGTCAGCGCAGGAGTTGAGTGGGCGAAGCAGTCCCGACCCTCCAAGCAGACCATTGCCTTTGTCAGAGCTGGGGAGCAGCCAATACCCGCCAAAAGAGCATCTGCAGGCATTCTGACCTCTGCAAGGGACTGGCAGCTGTTAGTGGACTTCGAACAGCAGCTGAAGTTCCCAATCATATCGCAGCCACCACCCTGTGACCAGACATTGTGCTTGTGTCTGAGTCTACTAAGCAAGTAGTGCTACTGGAGCTGACAGTCCCATGGGAAGATCACTTGGAAGAGGCCTTTGAAAGGAAGCTCTCCAAGTACGCGGGACTGGTCAGCAACTGTCAGCAGGCTAGATGGAGAGCAAGGTGTCTCCCAGTGGAGGTTGGTTGTGGGGGATTCGTAGTCCATTCTTTAGTTAGAGCCTTCAGCATTTTGGGCATCGAGGGAGAGAGGAAGAGGAGAGCCATCCGCAGTACCACCGATGCGGCAGAGAGGGCCTCAAGATGGCTGTGGCTCAAAAGAGGGGAGCCATGGAGCCATAAGTAGCTAGCCATCTGGACACAAGCTGGGGTCTGATCAGCTCCGGCTGGGTCACCTGGAGGAGGTTGTATGATGTTGAAAGACCCGAAACACCCGATGATTCCAGGAACATCACTGAAGATGTGTCCAGAGGCATCAGTAGATGTATGTACACAGCATGGCTTTTCTGTATTTTGTGGCTGTCTGTGAGGAAGAGGAATTTCAGGGTTGTATACTGCATTCATACTTTGATACTAAATGTACTTTGAATCTTTGAAATCCAAATGAAGTACTTATTTCATTCCTTTGAATGGTATAAGTTTTTGTTCCCTTTCTCTACTTTTAGTAATTGTTCTTCCTTATTTTTATATGATATTGATGCCATTCATTATAATGGTGTAGGTTCATGTGGTTACCATAAGGAGTGATTTTGGTGTAAAGAGATAAAATTGATTTGTGGATGTGTATAAAGAAAAAGGATCCATTTGTTACCCAGAGATAGCCTGTTGTACTGTGTTCTGTTAATGTTTAACAGCTGGCTGAGATCTGTTCCAAAACAGGACGTTAAGGAACTTTCCCACATCCCAAGGAAACCATTTTGAACTTTGGCCAATAGTTGCAAAAGTCAGACTTTTCTCTCGAGCTGTGACTAAGTGAGGGAAGTGATAGAGTGGCATTATTCAGGTTGCACTTTGTCATGTAAAGGTAATTAAATTAATTTTGTTGAGGAGCTTAAGAACCTGCAAAATGAGGGCAGATGGAAATCATCCAGACCCTTGTGGCAGCTCCAACATTTATCAATATTATGGCTAATCTTAGAGTTACACAGATATAGAATTATACAGAAAGAAAACAGGACGTTTGGGCCATCCAGCAAGAAACACTCTATATGTTGCAATGCGCGGCGACTGGAAGCAGAGGAAGCGGACCCAAGTGCAGGACACAGGCACAGAGACTTGACACAGAGACGGACTTGGACATGACTGGGACTCGGAGCCTTGACTGGGACTGGAACTCAGAGCCTACAAAACAAAACAACGACGGATCACTCGCATCCTGGCTTGCAGCAGCGGCAAAACAGCCAGCTGCACTCAGCTGGACACAAGCCGAACAATTACAAACAACGACAGACCACTGGCATCCCGGCTCAGAGCAGCAGCAAAGTGTATCTCTTGTTTTACGGCGGTTGGCATCCAGCTTAATGGTGCATTACCGCAAAGCCGCAAAGTGTCCAGCTGCACTCAGCTGGACACGAGACGACAAAAACAAACAACGACAGACAATACGTTTCTTAACACGGAGGAGCTAATGAAGACAGTCCCTAATTCTTGGCAGCTCGGAAGACAGTCCCTTATTCTTGGTGGCTCAGAAGATGGTCCCTTATTCTTGGCGGCTTGTAACATTCATCGCCGCTCTGGCTACGGTGACGGACCAGCCCCGAGTAGCTGTAAACCGGGGTTTTTATCCTGCCGGTTCGGATGAAGCTCAGGTGCCCTAATCAAGGAGCCTGGTGGAACACAGGGAAAAG
Source organism: Mobula hypostoma (assembly GCF_963921235.1). Classification (NCBI taxonomy): domain Eukaryota; kingdom Metazoa; phylum Chordata; class Chondrichthyes; order Myliobatiformes; family Myliobatidae; genus Mobula; species Mobula hypostoma. The sequence continues at coordinate 30,403,784 of NC_086108.1, read as the reverse complement.
GAAATTAACTGAAATGAGTAGTTAACCAACCGGAACATGACCCTATATTAATCCCATCTCCCAGCACTTGGCCCCCGGTTTCAGTGATTCAACTGCTCAATCTAGACACTCTTTAAAATACTGTTGGTGATCCAGCCTCAACCATCCTCTCAGGAAGTCCATTCCAGGTATCACTCTCAATGGGAAGAATATTTCCCTTATATGCCCTCTGTATCTCTAAGCCCCTTAGCTTAAATCCACCTCCTCTGGTTTTACCTTCTTCTGCTATGAGGAAGGCTGCCTGCAGTATACTCTATCTATATCCCTCATAATTTTATATACCTCAGTGATGTCCCCATCTTCACCCGCCCCAGTCCATAGAGAACAGAACCAAGCTGTTGGGTCTGTGCAAGTACATATCAATTAAATAAAGGCACGCACATGGGAGATGGCTTTAGATGGTGTATTTACATTGCAGTGAGTGAGAGAGAGAGAGAGAGAGAACAGTGTGCATTCGTAGACAGCAGATCAATGTGCATACATAGGGAAGTCATTCCTCTAAAAGAAATAGATCCATACATTACACTTCCTCCCCTTGGATTCATGTAATGTAAAAATGTATATGTACAAAATATTCAATTTCCCTTTCACAAGCCCTATTCAAATAAACATATTTTCACCATAACAGTCCAGAACTAACTTCACTGTTCTAAAGATTCAGTCCTTTAGGTGGTGCTCTTCTTCTTTCAGGATAGCACCTCTGGACCTTTAGAATGCCATTAGGTTTGGCAGGTGTCTTGCCTAAGACAACGTTCTTGGTTGCCGGTGTCATGTTGCTGTTAGTGACATGATCATCACTGAGAGGTAAGTCTGGTGGCTGTAACATGTCCATCTTGTTGGATGCAATCAAGTCAGGTGTGTTCTTCATTTGAGTTTCCAGTATCTGGTCCACATGACGTCTCCATGTATGATCTCCAACATCCACTGTGTACGCCAGTGGTCCAGTTCTTGTAGCTCTTCTACCAGATGTCCACTTGTCTTCTAGATAATCACACGCTAGGACACCCTGTCCAATCTCAAAGCTCCTTGCTGATGTACTTGGCAACTGGCTGAACTGTTTATTCTGCACTTCCCTCCATAGATCTGGTTCCGGGAGGTCTATGCAAAATCCAGATTCCTGTTCAAGAACAGCATTGCAGGTGTTTGATTTGTCATCGCATGAACGGAGCTCTGAAACACAAAATGGAAGTTGTTCACCTTGTGCTGTAGAGAAATGCCCTCCTTGTCCATTGCTGTAATGGACTTCTTGAATGTTTGGATAAACCTTTCAGCGAACCCATTCAGTGCTGGGTGGTGAGGAGTTGACTTGAAATGTCTGATGAAATTTTTCTTCATGAACAGCTAGAATTCTTCTGACACCTATCATGGTCTGTTGTCACTCACAATTGGTTCAAGTAAGCCATTTCTGGTGAAGATAGTCCTCAAAGCAGAAACAGTATTTGCTGAGGTGGCTGAATTCCTTGGTATCACCTCCGGCCACTTTGAATGAGCATCCACAGCAATCAGAAATGTGGAGTCCACAAATGACCCAGCAAAGTCAATATGTACTCTTTGCCATGGTGAAGACTGTCACTTCCATGGGGGGTAATGGTGCCTGTGGTGTGCATTTTGAACTTTTTGGCAACCTGAACAGCTTTTGGCCAAGTCTTCACTCTGTTTATCAATTCACAGCCATCACACATAGCTCCAGGCAAGGCTCTTCATCTTGACTGTCACGGCTGATAATACTAATATGAAGGTGTTTGAGAGGGAACTCAAAGGCATGAATGCCAGAATTGAACTGGATGAACCAGCAAGACCTAGATTCCATAAAGCATGTCCAGTGTCTTACACATTATGTCCTAAAGTGGATGCTGAACTTCAGAGCTTGGAGGTGTCTGGAATTCTCTCTAAGGTTGAGTGGAGTGATTGGGCCATTCTCATTGTCCCAGTGATCAAGAAAGGGAAGGCCAGAGCTGTTCTCATATGTAGAGATTTCAAAGTGAACATCAGCCTGGTGCTGTGTACTGTGCAGTATCCCCTGCCATGAATAGAATACATTCTGGTGTTCTTCACGCAGATTTTCTAACTCTCTGGTGTGCAATTCAGAGGGAACCATAGCACGAGATCCACACATCGGTGTTCTTTGACACATCGACAGTTGGGCTTGTGTGAGAGCTCTGGAAATACAGGGTTACCATGGGTTGGTCATCCTTGCGTAGTGATGTCATAGACTTTAGACAATGTTGGGCCATACCTTGTTTCTCTTTGTATTTCCGAATTTGTTAATGGCAACTGGTTCACCAATACAATGGGAAATATTTCTGCTGGGTCACAGTACGAAGACTTTTTTTCTTCAGTTGTCAAGAGTGAAAGATGTGACAAACTATCAGCATTGATGTGTTGTCTTGTACCTTTGAACTCCATGTCATAAGAGTGGGCTCCTAAGAACAGTGCCCAACGTTGCAAGCAAGTAGCAGTCATCACTGGAATTCCCTTCCTGGAATTGAAAATAGACACAAGGAGTTGGTGATCTGTCACCAGCATAAACTTTTGTTGCTAGAGGTAGTGGTGGAACTTCTTTATTCTCCATACTAGACTAAGGGCCTCTTGGTTGACATGTGCATAGTTGCGTGCTGTGCTCGTCAATGAACTTGAAGCAAATGCGATTGGAAGTTCAGGTCCATCTTTCATAGTATGTGACAAAACAGTCCCAAGGCCATAAGGAGATGATCGCTTACCAGTCTGATGGGCTGAGATGGATCATAAAGGGAGAGCATATCATCTGAAGTTTTAGTCTCTTTGTTTACTTGAATGCTTTTTCACATCCTTCTGACCATTTCCACTTGATCCTGTCCGGAACAGTGCATTCAATGGGTGCAGCACTGTAGCAAAGTTTGGGAGAAACCAATGGTATTAGTTTACAAGGCCCAAGTATGACCTGAGGTGTGACACTTTTTTGGTTTGGATGCATGTAGCACTGCTTCAACCTTCTCTTGTGGATCATGCAAGCCATACTTGTCAATGACATGTCCTCAACATGAGATTTCATTCTTGAAACACACACATCTCTCTCTCTTTGCATTCAGACCACACTCACACAGCCTGGTAAGCACTTTACCAAGGTTCTGAGGGTGCTCTTCATCATTTTTGCCAATCAAGATGATGTCACCAAGGTAACATTGTGTTCCTGGGATATCCTGGAACACTTGGTCGATTGCTCTTTGCCAAGTTTCCGGAGCTGATGCAACGCCAAGGACGAGGCGATTATACCGTGTCCATTGTGAATGTTGATTGTGAGAATCTTCCTGCTTGCCTCCTCAATCTCCATTTTCATATAGGTTTGTGATAAGTCAAACTTTAAAAACCTCTCCCCACCCCACAGATGCAAAAATGTATTCTATTCATGGCAGGGGATACTGCACAGTACACAGCACCAGGTTGATGCTCACTTTGAAATCTCTACATATGCAAACAGCTCTGGCCTTCCCTTTCTTGATCACTGGGACACTGAGAATGGCCTAATCAGTCCACCTAACCTTAGAGAGAATTCCAGACACCTCCAAGCTCTGAAGTTCAGCATCCACTTTAGGGCATAATGTGTAAGACACTGGACATGCTTTATGGAATCTAGGTCTTGCTGGTTCATCCAGTTCAATTCTGGCATTCATGCCTTTGAGTTCCCTTCTCAGACACCTTCATATTAGCATTAAGCAGCTGCTACCACTTGGGCTGTCGTTGCCTGTTGATGTTACACTGAGAGCTTTGATTAAGTGTCAGTCTAATTGGGTTTTTCTTAAAGTTTCACATCCCGGAGTGCTGGCCATCCACTTCTCAATACATAAAGATCTAACTGCAGTGTTTGAATTCCATACGTCACAATCACCTTCAGTTTGCCTTTGGCAGACACTTTCTCACCTATGTAGGTCTTTATCATCACTGAGGTCTTCTCTAATGGTATCCTTGAAAATGGTGCAGAGTATTCAGCCTGTAAAATTACAGACAAAGCCGACTCTATGTCCAGCTTCATTTTCAGCTTTACACCAGGCACATCCATTGTGATCCGTGCTTCAGTAATACTATGCACTTCTAGGCATGACAGCTCACCTTTGTCAGGCTCTGTGCTATCTGATTCTGTTTCACATTTGGTCACTTTATGTACTTGTTTTGTTTTATGTGTGAGACTTTTCACGGTGTGGTTTTTCTCTTTGGTTGTGCTTTTTGTCTGATTTACTCACTCTCTCTACATGACCATGTCAGTGAATTTTTCTGCAAACTTGTTTTTGAACCAACAGTCATTTGCATCATCAGAGGATTTGCCACATCGATAACATTTTTGGCTTTTTGCACCATTCAGGGACATTTTGTGCAATTCACATTCTAACCTCTTTTCCTGCAGTTCTGCTGCATCCTTTGCTGCAGTCTCTAACGATATTGCATTGGTCATCGCCTGCTGTAAGGTTAGGTCTCTTTTGGACAGTAGCCTCTATTGAGTGCTGTGACTATGCATGCCACATACAAGCCTGTCCCTTAATGCATCAGAAAGTCCATCTCTAAAGTCACAGTACTGGGAAAGTTTGGGCAGTTCTGCAATGTATTCAGAAATGCTTTCATCCTTTCATTGGTTTCTTTTGAAAAGGCTAAATCTCTCAACTATATACCAGCAGCTTAGGGCAAGTGATTTTGTAAAATTGTAACAATTTTTTCGAACATCTTGCGTGCTGGCTTTTCAGGGGTTACTAAGTTGCGTGAGAGACCGCATCTCCTAGGACCCATTAAGTTAAGAAGTGTAGGGGTTTTCTTTTGATCCTCCATATTGTTCACTTTACAATACAGTTTCACCCTCTCAATATGTGAATCCCAGCCTTCATTAGCACTATCAGGTTCATCAACTGTCCCGATTGAAGCCAACGTGACGTTATTCTCACTTTAACTTGGCTGGTTGCGTGTCTTCAACCGTGTACTATGCCGTGTTATTGCAGTGCCCCTTTGTTAGTGTCTGTGACCTTCTGCACTGTTTAACCCTAGCTGTTTCATCCCATAACTCTCGGTGTAGTTGGTTTATAAACATCACCAATTTGTCTTGTCTGTACAACTACACATCAAGTAAATAAAGGCATGCACATGGCAGATGGCTTTAACTGGTGTATTCACATTGCAACAAAAGAAAGGGAGGGAACAATGTGCATGTGTAGACAAGCGATAGATACACATGCGTGGGGGAGTCATTGCTCTAAAAGAAATAGATCCGTACATTACACAGGCTCTCCACTTTCTCTTATTAATGGAACTGCTCCATTCCAGCCAACATCCAGGAGAATCTCCTCTACACCCTCTTCAGTGCAATTGCATCCATGCATATACATAATTGCATGCAGTAATCCAGATGTGGTATGAACAAAGTTTTATAAAGTTGGAACACAAACTTCCTACTCCTATATTCAATGTCCCAACTACTAAAGGCCAGTATCCCATATATCTTCCTAACTACATTAGTTATCTGAGTTGTTACCTTTAAAGATCTATGGACTTGTAATCTGAAACTGTTCTATTGCTCAGTATCCCCTAAGACCCTACTTTCTACCTCTGTATCAATCACCAGTAGCATTCCCTTATCCATTGATTGCCTGAATGCCCAGAAATTAACCAGCCTATGTTTTGAATGAACACCATGACTGAGCCTTCACACCCTACAGGAGCAGAGAATTCTAAAAGTTTACCATCCTGTACATGAAGTAAGTTCTTCTGCTCTTTATTTTGAATCTGAGATTCCTAGTCTCCAGTCTTGCTTGCATCACATCTGTCAAGCAGTTTAAGAGATCTGATCTCACCCTTCCTAACTCCAGAGAATACAAAGCCTATTTTTACTCCTCTTACAGCAAACTGGACATTTCTAGAAAATCTGCTGTACTCCATCTATGCCAAATATATTCTTCCTCTGTTCCTCTGGCAATAAGACTAAAGCTGTAGACTACACTGCAAGTACAGTTTCTCCAATTCCCTATACAATTGCATTAAAATTCCTTATTCCTGCATTTAAAAGCTCTCGCAATGAATGCTAACATTCTATTTAGCAGCACAATACTTTCTACACCTACATGCTGGCACCATTGGAAAGTGCAACAGCACAACCAGGCCCTTTGAACATCAACATTCTTCAATCTCTCACCATTTAACAAATACCCTGTTCTTTTGTTAGCTATAACCTATATATTTTCCATATTATATTATATCTGCTGCATTTTCACCACTCACTCAGTTTGCTGTTATCTACTTAAAGCCTCTTCATATCTTTCTCCCTACTCACACACCCATCTATTGTCATCAGACTTCGATCCATGTGATTTAGATCTCTCCAGACAAATTCTGGCTGCAGAACTGGAAATATCACTCAATGTTCCTGGTCGGCAAACAACATCCATATATCACTGGCAAGTGTTGTGAAATGTGTAAACTTTGCAGCAGCAGTACAATGCAATACATGATAAATATAGAAACAAACCTGAAATATGGTAATTTTATATATATGTATATTAAACAGTTATGTTAAATAAGTAGTGCAAAAATCAGAAAAATAATTTTTTAAAAAGTAGTCAGGTTGTGCTCATGGGTTCACTGTCCGTTAGGAATCATATAGCAGGGGGAAGAAGCTGTTCTTGAATTGCTGGGTGTGTACCTTCAGGCTTCTGTACCTCCTTCCTGATGGTAACAATGAGAAGCGGGCGTGCCCTGGGTAATGGGGGTTTGTAATGATGGAAGCCGCTTTTGTGAGATAGTGCTCCTTGAAGGTGTCTTAGATATGACAGAGGCTAGTACCCTTGATAAGCCTGACTAATTTTACAACTTTCTGCAACTTTATTTTGATCCTGTGCAGTAGCTCCCCGTGATCATCCCCAGCCACCCCCATCCCCCACCCCCCCACACACACATATATATATACACACACACACACACACACACACACACACACACACACACACACACACAATACCAGACAATGATGCAGCTTTCCATTCTGTTTTGTTGCTGCTGGTCACACCTTTTAGTAGTTCCAGAGTTTTGTTACTCCACTTCTAATTTTTCACAAAAGGATAACTTTGAAAATACAACAAAAGGAGGCCTTTACATCTGAAAAGATGTTCTGTCCATCTTATGGATACTTCTTCAGTTTTTTAACAGAGGGTCTGACAATACTTTAGTCAGACAATCCCAGATATAGATTCTTAAATAAGAACAGAACATGTCGGAAACATCCAACAGCACATGCAGGCAGAGAAACAGAATTAATATTTCAAGTCAAAGACCCTTCATCATAATTTCCATAAGTGCTGAATATCTCTAGCATTCTCTATTTTTATTGCAGGTTTCCAGCATCTGTAATGTTTTGATTGTCACTTATGGATTCTTAGAGTTGCTTTATATTTTTAATATTAAATCCAAACTTTGTTTAATCATAATTCAATTTATTGCAACATTCACATTTTAGTCATGCAAAAATCTGTGAAACATTTTATTGAAAAATTAAGCATAATGGATAAAAATTAATGGATGTATTTAGAAACCCAGATATGTTCATTATGTCTAATTATTGAAATATTTTCTTAACCAAAAGGCTTATCCTTGTTCCCAAGGAGTAGGGTTACAGGAGTCACAGTGCCTGCTCATCAGTACAGAGTTGTTGCCTGCTGGACCACATCTGTCAACATCAAACTTCTCAACTCAAAAGGCCACTTAGCCTGACCTCAATGGTTGTTAAGATTTTGAAGTTCATTATTACACTTGGAACATGACAAAACAGGGTAAAGTCAGCATGGTTTTATTAAGGAGAGGTCTTATCTGACAAACCTAATAGAATTCTTTGAGAAGGTAACAAGTAGGTTAGACCAAGGAGATTCAATGGACATTATTTATTTCAATTTTCAAAAGGCCTTCAACAGGAGTGCTAAACAATGTGCTTGAGCCGAAGGACTATCATGGATAGAACATTAGCTGATGTCAGAAAGATGCCCTAATGGGTCCTTTTCAGGGTCACTGCGAGTGACTAGTGGAGTTCCACAGAGGTCAGTTTTGGGATGACCACTTTTTACTTTATACATTAATGATCTAGATGAAGGAGCTCAAGATATTGTGGTCATGTTTGCAGATGATACAAAGAAAGGAGGAGGAACAGACTGCTAAGGAGAGAGTCTGTAGAAGGATTTGGACAGGTTAGGAGTGTGGGCAAAAATGTTGCAAATGGAATACAGTGTAAGGTTGAGCAATTAGGTTGGAAGAATGGATTATAGATTAGTTTCTAAATGGCGATAGAATTCAGAAATCAGTGCTGAAAGGGGTCTTTGTAGTCTGGGTTCAAGATTCCTTTCAGGTTAACATGCAGGCTGAGTTGGTAGGAGGAAAATGCAATGCTAGTACTCGTTTTGAGAGGGCTAGAATAGAGAAGCTGGAATATATTGCTGAGGTTTTACAAAGCATTGATCAGACCTTCTTTGGAATATTGTGAGAAATTTTGAGCCCCTTATCTAAGGAACAATGTGCTGACCCAGGGAAGGTCCAGAGGAGGTTCACAAGAATGATCTTGGAAATGAAATCTTCATTTTTTAAGCTTCGTTTTTTTAAAAGGATCCCACTCATCCACCCAGCACCCTCTTTAGCTTTTGGTACTGTCAGGCAGGCGACTATGATGCATAAAAAGAAGAATGGTTAGGATGAGAAACAGTTTCTTCCCCCAGGCCACTGGACATCTGAGCTCTCTGCCGCAAGTGCCACTGGTTAATCTGTTCTGTACCTTACAATATTTAATATTAATGCAATGCACTTTACTTTGTGATTTATGTGTGATTCATCTGTAGACTTTATCCTTACCTTCATAAGTCATTGTGCATGTGTACTACTGTGCTTTACACCTTGGTTTGGAGAAACATTGTCCCGTTTCTATATACAATATATGGTAATATACATGTATATAGTTAAATGAAAATAAACTTGACTTGACAATGTCATGATTCAAATTATTCACGTGCTGTATCGCAACAATTTATTTTTGGATATGTCTACTCCATAGATTAACAATGGAAGACATGAAACACACCAGGCTCCATCACTGATAATGTGTCCCAGTGCACCCAGGATGTATCTCAGCATCAACCACCTGATGTTTTTCCCCAGTAACTACATCTGAAATCTTTTTATTTCCTGTGATAAAATACTCAGTTTACTGCCTCGTACCATCCCTTCAAATCTCTCAGTCAGTTCATGTCCTCCCGCTCAACAGTTCCACTGGCTCTCCTGCACTGTTTTGAACAGTTTTCTACACTGTGCTCGATGTTTCTCAAGTGGTATGACCGCCTGACTTTTTTGACTCAACCGCAAAAGGAAAATAATGGCTCAAGCTGACATAGGATAGCCCACAGAATGTGCCAAAATCCTTTGCAGCCAATGGAATGCACTTAAAGCATAGTCCGCATTACAATGTAGGAAATCTGACCACTTGAATAAACTTTGAAATATGGTAATGGATAGATAATTAGCATGAATTACTGACTAAGGAGTAAATATCAACCTTGATACCAGAAAGAAGTTTCTGATCTATTTTTAAAACAGATTATTGAGATGCACTAAATCCACCCAAGAAGACTGACAATCTAATAGTCAATTTTGGTTTTCTTTCTGCCAACTCCTATTACTCATTTTGGCCAGCTGGTGGCGCAGTGGCATCAGCGTCGGACTTCGGAGAGAAGGCTCCCGAGTTCATCCAAGTCGGGCCACCCCCCAAGCAAGCTTCCCATCTATGCCGGGTTGAACGTCGAGCTAACCACTTGGCCTCATAAAAAACAAGGGTTGAGTCAGAAACGTTCATATCGTGACCCAGTTAATCCGAAAGGAGACCAAGACAAGAATGGCTGACTGTCTGGTGCGACATGAAAGGAAAGAAGGAAGGATTACTTATTTCAAGGTGTTTCGTTACTTCATCCTTTGTTACAGATTCTATCACTTTCCTCTCACTGATATTAGGCTTACAGGTCAGTGGTTCCCTGTTAATCTCTCTCCTTCCTTTCTTAAATAGTAGGATTATATTTAATACCTTCTCATCCACAGAAATATGCCATTAATCTGCCCTGAAAATTTTTTCTTGCACTTTTTCCTTAGAAGTACCATGATTATTGACAGTTCATACTCAAAGCAGTGCAAGTTGGTACAGTTGGGAAAGGGTTTAATTACCTACTTATTCTTCAGCCCTGGTTGAGTCACTTGAGAGTCTGGGTGAACAAGTTACTGAACAAAAAGTGGGAAAATGTAGCTTCTCTATTTTTATATATTTGTGCTCTAGTTAGGATCACAGATATATAAAAGTAGAAAAAAAAACAACAGGCTTAAATCTAAGAATTCCATATACAACTGAATTTCAATAGTATGGCAAGATTTCCCCCTGCCCCACTCCAGAAAAAGAAACAAAGAGCTACAGTGAAACTAACCAGCGTTATGGAGAAAGCCTTCAAGCAATCTCATTTAGGAGAAGAAAGTGAAATGAGCAGTGTTCTGTGCTTCTCCACCTCTGCTTTCCACCCACCACCCTCCTTTCATCCCAGCTACACCATGCCAGACACACGCTGTAGTTTCCTCTTGTTAATTTCTGTGTGAAAAGTAAATCTCTGCCTGTCAGATGCTAAAGGACAAAAGAAAGGATTCTAAAGCCCAAAGCCTACTCAAAATATCAATCAAAAGACCAAGTTTCGTCCTTATCAATCCACTGCAATTGCAGCATTTTAGGTTTAGATTAGATTAGATTCAACTTTATTGTCATTGTGCTGAGTACAGATACAAACATAAAAAGTGACTGTAAAAGCTTTTATAGATATGTGAAAAGAAAAAGATTGGTTAAGACAAATGTAGGTCCCCTACAGACAGAAACAGGTGAATTGATTATGGGGAACAAGGACATGGCAGACCAATTGAATAATTACTTTGGTTCTGTCTTTACTAAGGAGGACATAAATAATCTTCCAGAAATAGTAGGGGACAGAGGATCCAGTGAGATGGAGGAACTGAGGGAAATACATGTTAGTAGGGAAGGGGTGTTAGGTAAATTGAAGGGATTGAAGGCAGATAAATCCCCAGGGCCAGATGGTCTGCATCCCAGAGTGCTTAAGGAAGTAGCCCAAGAAATAGTGGATGCATTAGTGATAATTTTTCAAAACTCTTTAGATTCTGGACTAGTTCCTGAGGATTGAAGGGTGGCTAATGTAACCCCACTTTTTAAAAAAGGAGGGAGAGAGAAACCAGGGAATTATAGACCGGTTAGCCTAACATCGGTGGTGGGGAAACTGTTAGAGTCAGTTATCAAAGATGTGATAACAGCACATTTGGAAAGCAGTGAAATCATCGGACAAAGTCAGCATGGATTTGTGAAAGGAAAATCATGTCTGACGAATCTCATAGAATTTTTTGAGGATGTAACTAGTAGAGTGGATAGGGGAGAACCAGTGGATGTGGTATATTTGGATTTTCAAAAGGCTTTTGACAAGGTCCCACACAGGAGATTAGTGTGTAAACTTAAAGCACACGGTATTGGGGGTATGGTATTGATGTGTATAGAGAATTGGTTGGCAGACAGGAAGCAAAGAGTGGGAATAAACGGGACCTTTTCAGAATGGCAGGCAGTGACTAGTGGGGGACCGCAAGGCTCAGTGCTGGGACCCCAGCTGTTTACAATATATATTAATGACTTGGATGAGGGAATTAAATGCAGCATCTCCAAGTTTGCAGATGACACGAAGCTGGGTGGCAGTGTTAGCTGTGAGGAGGATGCTAAGAGGATGCAGGGTGACTTGGATAAGTTAGGTGAGTGGGCAAATTCATGGCAGATGCAATTTAATGTGGATAAATGTGAAGTTATCCACTTTGGTGGCAAAAACAGGAAAACAGATTATTATCTGAATGGTGGCCGATTAGGAAAAGGGGAGGTGCAACAAGACCTGGGTGTCATTATACACCAGTCATTGAAAGTGGGCATGCAGGTACAGCAGGCGGTGAAAAAGGCGAATGGTATGCTGGCATTTATAGCAAGAGGATTCGAGTACAGGAGCAGTGAGGTACTACTGTAGTTGTACAAGGCCTTGGTGAGACCACACCTGGAGTATTGTGTGCAGTTTTGGTCCCCTAATCTGAGGAAAGACATCCTTGCCATACAGGGAGTACAAAGAAGGTTCACCAGATTGATTCCTGGGATGGCAGGTCTTTCATATGATGAAAGACTAGATGAACTAGGCTTATACTCTTTGGAATTTAGAAGAGTGAGGGGGGATCTGATTGAAACGTATAAAATCCTAAAGGGATCGGACAGGCTAGATGCAGGAAGATTGTTCCCGATGTTGGGGAAGTCCAGAACAAGGGGTTACAGTTTGAGGATAAAGGGGAAGCCTTTTAGGACCGAGATTAGGAAAAACTTCTTCACAAAGAGAGTGGTGAATCTGTGGAATTCTCTGCCACAGGAAACAGTTGAGGCCAGTTCATTGGCTATATTTAAGAGGGAGTAGGATATGGCCCTTGTGGCTAAAGGGATCAGGGGGTATGGGGGGAAGGCTGGTACAGGGTTCTGAGTTGGATGATCAGCCATGATCATACTGAATGGCAGTGCAGGCTTGAAGAGCTGAATGGCCTACTCCTGCACCTATTTTCTATGTTTCTATGTTTAAAGCCAATGAAATGCAGTTAGCATCTAAACAGAAATGCAAAGAGTGGTGTTATTTACAAAATAACTGCGAATAAAAAGTAAGTGCTACAGCACACAAATATAAAAGTACTGAGACAGTACAATATGGGTGCAATACTGCTTAGTGCTGTGATGTGAGGTTCAGCAGGGTCACAGCCTCAGGGAAGAAGCTCTTCCTGTGCCTGCTGGTGCGGGAGCGGAGGCTCCTGTAGCGCCTACCAGATGGGAGGAGAGTAAAAAGTCCATGGTTAGGGTAAGATGCATCCTTGATAATGCTTTTTGCCCTGCCCAGGCAGCGTTCATGGTAGATGTTCTCAATGGTGGCAATTGGGTGCTGATAATCCACTGGGCAATTTTCACCACACGCTGGAGTGTTTTGCGTTCCGATACGGAACAATTGTCATACCACACTGAGATGCAGTTGGTGAGTATGCTCTCAATGGTACAGCGGTAAAAGTCCGTCAGTACCCTGGGACAGAGGTGAGCTTTCTTGATGCTCCGCAGGAAATAAAGGCACTGTTGCGCCTTTTTGATCAGGATGGAGGAGTTCAGAGACCAGGTGAGATTTGGAAATGTGGACACCAAGGAATTTGAAGCTTGATACACGCTCCACTACAGCTCCGTTGATGTAGATGGGGACGTGAGTGTGGCTCCTAGCATGCCTGAAGTCCACAATGATCTCCTTGGTCTTCTGGGTGTTAAGGGCCAGGTTGTTGTCAACACACCACGTGGCCAGGTGCTGGACCTCATTCCTGTAGGCCGTCTCGTCATCCCCTCTGATCAGGTCAACCACCCTGGTGTCGTCTGCGAACTTGATTATGGAGTTAGAACCATGTACAGGAATGCAGTCATAGGTGAAAAGGGAGTACAGAAGAGGGCTCAGCACACAGCCTTGAGGCACGCCGGTGTTCAGGGTGAGAGTGGAGGAGGAGAGTTTGTCTGACTTAACTGATTGGGGTCTGTTAGTCAGAAAGTCCAAAGTCCAATTGCAGAGGGATTAGCTGACACCAAGCTGGTGAAGTTTGCCGATCAGCTTGGAGGGGATCACAGTATTGAATGCCGAACTAAGGTCAATGAACAGCATTCTGTCATAAGAGTCGGGGCTGTCCAGGTGGGTCAGGGCAGAGTGAAGTGCCGTGGAGATGGAGTCCTCTGTTGACCTGTTGGTGTGATAGGCAAATTGATGGGATCCAGGGTAGTGGGCAGACAGGATTTCAGATGTGATAGAACCAGTTTCTCAAAGCACTTTGTAATGATGGGGGTGAGTGCAAATAGGTGGAGGTCATTCAGGCCCGTGGCAGTGAAATGCTTTGTCACTGGCACGATGGTGGCAATCTTGAAACTTGTGGGGACAACTGCCTGGTCCAGGGACAGATTGAAAATGTCCGTGAAGACCCTGGCCAACTGCCCTGCACAGACTCTGAGCACACGTCCAGGTATTCCATCCAGACCAGTTGCCTTCCGTACATTCAACCTGCTCAGGGTGGCGTAAACATTAGAGGTGGAAAGTGAGAGAGGCAGTTCACCAGGTGGGAGAGCCACTTTGAGGGTGACCTCCTTGTTCTCTCGGTCAATGTGAGCGTAGAAGTAATTGAGCTCAGCAGGGAGGGAAGCAGAGCTGGAAGGGGGCACAGTATTAGGTGGTTTGAAGTCTCTAATAACTGGTATGCCTTGCCACATGTGCTGGGCGTCCGAGGAGTTGAAATGCTCCTCGATTCTCTGTTTGTATATGTGTTTAGCCTGAAAGATTCCCCTCCTCAAGTTGGCCCTGGTTGAGCTGTAAGCCTCCCGGTCTCCAGACCTCCAGGTTGAATCTCTGGCTTTGAGCAGGAGGCGAATCTCTCTGTCATCCATGGTTTCTGATTGGGGAAAAATTTTATTTGTTTTTGTGATGTCACTCTATCTACACACTTGTTGATGTGCTCAAGGACAGAGTTGGTATATAAATCAATGTTAATCTGAGAGTCTGTGGTGGCATGGGCAGCAAATGTGCTCCAGTCTGTGTGCTGGAATTGGTGCTGAAGAGCAGAGTCAGCACCCTGCAGCCAGATCTTAATAGTCTTCATTGTGGGTTTCACATGTTTAATGACCGGGCTATACTTGAGAAGCATAAAAACACTGAAAGATGGTCGGACTGTCCCAGGTGGGGGAGGGTAGTGGCTTTGTAAGTGTCAGCCATATTTGTATAGACATGACCTAAGGTTTTATTTCCCCTTGTGGTGTATGATACATTTTGGTAAAATCTTGGAAGCACGGTATGTAGGTTACAATGATTAAAGTCCCCAGTGACAATATAGGCTCCGTCTGGGTGCAATGTCTGCAGCTTGCTAATAGCAGCACTGAGGACTTTCATGGCTACTTTAGCATTAGCATCCAATGGAACATAAACTGCGACAGCAATGATGCATGTAAACTCTTGCGGTTGATAAAAAGGTCTGCACTTAATAGTCAAGTATTCCAGATCAGCAGAGCAATAAGTGTCAGCAATAGTAGAGTTAGTGAACCATGGTTGATTCACGTAGATGCATAAATCACCTCCGCTACTTTGACCAGTCACTGTTGTAGCTCTGTCAGCCCTGAAGACCCTACGCCCTTCCAGTTCCACCACGTCATTTGGGACATCAGTGTTTAGCCACGTCTCCGTAAAAAACATGACGTTGCAATCCATAAGCCTTCTTTGTGTGAAATATAAAATGTTTTCTCTCATGAATAAATATACCTTCCTACTTTTTGCAACACAGATACATTGCTTCCATGTTGAATCACTGAAGAACAACCCCATCAGTCTCACAGACACAAGAGATTCTGCACATACTGAAAAGTTTGAGCAATGCACACAAAAGACTAGAAGAGCTCAAATGATCAAACAGCATCTATGGAGTGGAACAGGCAGCCAGCATTTCAAGCTGAGACCCTTTATCAGGACTGGAAAGGAGCCAGAATATGATGGTGGGGTGAGGGTGGGGTGTACAATCTGGCAGGTAATAGGTGAGACCAGGTGAAGGGGGAGGTGTGTAAGGGGGGTTTGATGCGAGAAGCTGGGAGGTTATAGATGGAAGAGGTAACAAGTTGAAGAAGAAGGAATCTGGTGGGAGAGGACAGTAGAGCATGGAGTAAACAAAAGGAGGGAGGAAACCAGAGGGAGGTGATGGGCAGGTCATGAGAGCGGGGTAGGAGAAGAGGAGGGGTGAGAGGGCCATCAGAATGGGGGCGAAAAGCTGAAAAAGATAAAAAGGTGAGGATGAAATGGAGGGGAGTGTTTACAAGAAGTTACAGAAATACATTCTGTAGAATAATTAATCTATTAGTGCATTTTTTAGGATGTACGAGGAAACAGCACTCTGGGGAAAGACACATGGTCACAGGGAAAACATGCAAACTCCATGCAGACTTCACTGAAAGGCTACAGCACTCATTATTAGATCAACGCGTCTTTTATGTTTTACTCTGATCGACTCATACTTACTGGTCTTCTCTACTCTTCCATTCTCTGCACTTTTGCACATAATTGATCATCCACCCATCACCTTCGGAAATCCATGTCCAAATTGAGGCAGGGTTTGTGTCGGCCTCATCAGACATTCTCTGAGTTGGGATGAAACATGTTACTGTACACCCTATCTATCTTCTTCATAATTTTTCAAATCTCTATGAGGACCCTCTCAGCCTTTTCTGTTCCAACCTACCTAACTGAAATATTGCATGCCAGACCACGTTGTAGTGAATCTCCTCTGCCCCTCACCAGTACCAGCATGTCCTTCCAACCCACAAGATTCTCTAGCTGTAGCATAACCAAAGTTAAATAAATTTGAAACTTAACCATTCTCATACTGTGCCATCCCATGGCTACACATTCGCAAGCTCGGTCACCGGGCTTCATTTCTACTCCTGGTATATAGGCAGAGACTGAGGTCCGCAGCACCAGTGGTGAAGATAGCGAAGGTATGGTCAAGGGAAGTGGAAGAGCACTTACAGAATTGCTTTGAATCAGTGGACTGAATCATATTCCAGGATCTATCTTCGGATCTGACTGAACGTGCCATGGCTGTCACAGACTTCATGAAGACTTGCGTGGATGAGTGTGTGCCTTTGAGAACATGCCAAGTTTTCTTGAACCAGAAGCCTGGGATGAATCCAGAGGTTCATGGACTGCTGAAGGCTAGATCTGTGGTGTTCAAGACTAATGATCCAGAACCCTAGAAGAAGTCCAAGTACCAGGTTCAGAAGGCCTCCTTGAGAGCAAAAAGGCAGCTCCATATGAAGTCAGAGGGACAGTCGGATGTACAACAGATGTGATGGTGTTTGCATTCCATTCCTTCAGAGAAGGTGAAATTTAGCAGTGTAAATGGCAGTGATGCGTCACTCCCCAATGAGCTCAATGCCTTTTCCACTTCGAAAGAAGGAATAACACAACAGCCATGTCAATCTCTACAGCACCCTGTGACCTCTGTCTCAGAGGTCAATGTCAGAACATCTTTCAAGACAGTACTCCCTCACAGAGGGTCAGGCCCCGATAGGGTACCTGGCTGGGAACAGAAAACCTGTGCTGAGTAACTGGCGGAAGTGTTCCAGGACATCCTCAATCTTCCACTGCTTCGGTGTGAGGTTCCCATCTGCTTTAAAATGGCAGAACTATAGTGGTGCCCAAGAAGAGTAGGTGACTATTGCCCAGTAGCACTCATATTTATTGTGAGTTGGTCATGGCTAGAATCAATTCCTGCCTGAGCAAGGATGTGGAAGCCCTGCAACTTGTCTTCCACCACAAGTTTACAGTGGATGCAACCTCACTGGCTCTCCAAATGGCTTTAGATTACCCAGATAACAGCAAAACATTGTAAGAATGCTTTTTATCGATTATAGCATGGTTTTTGATTATTACTGGGGCAAAGAGGAGGGAAATATAATGGAATAGAAGAAACTGTTGGTAGAGAACTTTCTTTTGGGCATTTAGTGTAAGGTCCAGCTTTTCATATTTTTCATTAAAGGATGGCTGGTGTGTTGACTCCAAGCATTGTCATCATGCTGTACCTCAATGATGGAATGACCTTGGATGTGGGGTGATGATTATAGTTCATCCTGAAAATTAGATCCACTCTAGCAAGATGACACACATATGGTAAATGAGAGATCAGCCAATGTACCACAACTGAACAAGTGTGTAAGTTCATGAGCTGTTATGTATGCATCTTGTATTCAGGCAGAAGTTGGTTCAATGATTTACTGTATGTGGCATGATTAATTCAGAAAGTGAATCAAAACTTGTAGATGCTGGAAATTTTCGGTAAAATGTTGAATTTTGGGCATACTTAGCATGCCTGCAGAGGGGGAAATGGGCTTATTATTTCAGGTGAGGGATCATTTAAAATGAGATATCAGACATGTCCTAAACTTGCAATGAAGGGAGCAAAATCAAAAAGATTGTCTGTGATCCAATTGGTAACACAGTTGGTGATACTGCTGCCTAGGGGCATGGGGAACACATTAATTGAGCCATCTAGATACAATGTTAAAGTAATGAGAAGGATGAATGGAACCAAGGTGGGTGTAAGAAAGTGAAAGAATGGAAAAGAAAATGCAATGTTATTATGTTAATCAAAGAAGTTGTTCAAGTCAAAGTCTCAAGAAATAAAAGGTTATATATGACTCACACTTTGAACTGTTGAAGATGACATTCGTGGCTAGACATAGCTCCCAGACAAATACCAACAGACCTAACAACTACAGTGGTCATCAGTACCCCACTATTCTGACTAACACTTGCACTCCACCCTCCCCTTCTTGTGAAATCAGAACAGGTTCTCAGGTCATAATGAAAGTGGCCAGGCCAAGAATATTTTGCTTTCTAGAGTTAGAATACCATCTGCAGCAAGAAAAGGGAGTAGCGATGGAATACTGAGTTTCAATTTTCTTTATTGCAGCAGGAGTAGGTATTCAAAACAAGACAGAATACTCACTTTTCTAAACACTTGCTGAAACTTCCTCCCAAGAGGATCATGTACATGAACTCACTAATTTCCCACCATGAACAAGACAAGTATCACCCTTACTTAATTAAGAGCAGGAAGAATAATCAGACTATGGAAGAATTTACTTGGACTATAGCCAGTTGTCTATACCGCATGATCTTGTGCTAGGGAGAGAGGAATTTTAGGCAAACGTTGCCTGAAGCAAAAGCAAATAAAAGATTGGTGGAATCTCACTTTGCACAGCTGAATGAATTTAGTCGTTCTTAGTTCTAGAGGTTTTGCAAAAGAAAATATAACTCTTTTTAAAAGTTACATTTTTGCTAATTCTAAATTTGTTAACTGGCTTTGTAATGGATGCTTGTTATATGTAACAATTTTGAAATACTGAGGCACAAAATCATAGCATTTTTACAGCAGGGAAGGTGAACCATTTTGTCCATCAAATCTACCTTTTTTGTAGAAACTTAATCTAGCTGATCAACCTGACATGTCCCCACCCTATAAACCTGTAACTTAACCAGCTTCTTTTCTGAATCCATATCTCTACTCCTGCATCTGGCAGTATATTCCAGACCATATTTGCTTGCTATCCAAAAGGGTTTTTCTTATCACTTTTCCTCTTTTTATAAACCACCATCATTCAATCACCCCTGATATTTGACCTGTCCACCAGTAGAAAGTGTTCCTCTCTTTCTATTCTGTCAATATTCTTCATGACCTTAAATATTTCCATCAGATCCTACATAATA
The DNA here is from genome assembly GCF_963921235.1 of Mobula hypostoma. NCBI lineage: Eukaryota > Metazoa > Chordata > Chondrichthyes > Myliobatiformes > Myliobatidae > Mobula > Mobula hypostoma. Next base: position 30,384,342 of record NC_086108.1, on the reverse strand, counting down.
TTTCTGTAATAAGGAGAAGAACTCCAGTTTCTCCAGTCCACTGACATAGTTCCCTCACCTCTAGAATTCTTCTGGTAATAGAAAAATAACAGCAAATGCTGAAATCAGAAAGAAAAACAGAAATGGTGGAAGAACTCAGCCAGTCAAGCAGCATCTGTTCAAAGACCAACTGGTTTGTGTTTGGGTTGGTGACCTTTTTTTCATGACTTCTTTTGGTAATTCTTGCCTTCACCCTCTCAAAAGCCCTTACCTCTTTCCTAGATTGTAATACACAGAATTGGAAACAATACTCCAATTCTGGCCTGTCCAGTACTTCATAAAGGCTTACCACAATTTCCTTGTACTCGTTGCTTTTATTTATCAAAGCCTGGGTTGTCATATGCCTTTTCTGCAACTTCAACTTCCCCTGCTACCTTCAATAAATCGAGAACATATTCCGTCAATTATATCCTCCCACCACCACCCCTAGTTGTTCAGGTTCCTGTCATGTTCTGGTCCGTGCAGTCTGCATTCCGGTTCACAGTCAGGTCCATTGATCCGTATTCCAGGTTTTCCATTGTTCTGTTGGGTGCTCTAATGAAGGCACATGATTCTCATTTGGGCAGACACATAAATACCTCCGGAGACCAGGGCTTGGTGGCTGGATTGTTCCTGTCAAAATTCCCTATCTGAATCCCTTCTTGGCCCTTTCCACCTGAAGCCTTGCCTTGCAACCAGTGTCTGAAGCCTGGCCTTGCCTGTAACCCTTGCTTGCACTGTGTCAAGTTCAACTGCTGGAGCAAGATAAGGAACTGTCTATCGTTGTTTTGAACTGTCTCTGTGTCCACACCATCACTAGGTAGGTCTGGCCGTTTGCCGCTACCTGGTGTAGTGAACTGTCTCTTTGTGCCCTTGCCTCCGCTAGGTAGGTCTGGCCATTTGCTGCTACCTTGAGTGAGAATATGTCTCTCAGTGTTCTGTGTATGAGTCCCTGTCACGTACCCTGTGACGGGTTATAGAACCAGCAGAAATGGAAAACACTTTGGAGTCCAGTATTGCTATTAACTAATGGTATTTATTTGTAACTACACAATACAGTAATATAAATACAGATAAATCAAAACAGATTAGCAATGATTATATATAAGTAAGTGTAGAAATATATGAAAATCAAGCTTCTTTGAGTCTAGGGGTAAATAGGTAGTCTTACAATGACAAGTAAAGTTCAGTTCAGTTTGTGGTATTAAGTTGAGTAGTGATGGAGACAGAGAGATATTTAATTCTTCAGGTTAATTAATGCGAGATGTTTGTAATCCAAAGGTGAATGTTGTGAGAAGGGAATTATGTCGATATTCCACAGTTTCCACGACAGCAATACAGAATAACAATAGTGGTAGATTTTATCTCTGAAGCTGTTCCACTCCACACATGAAGTATCACCGACAGTGATCTTCAACAAATATCCTTTCAACACAAGTGGTACCACACCCAAATTCAGCTACAGGTCATTCCAAAGTGGTGGCCACAGGATACTCCAACAGAATCCACGTAGGAATTATCACCAACAGTAGTCTATCACTAAGGGGACCCTCTTCAAGTGGTAAAACTACCAACCCAGGCAAGGATTATCACACCCAGGTAGTTTCCACACAAGGTTACCCCAAACACACAACTGTGATAGCCACTTATCCAGTTCCAAGACATACGAAATAACTCCAACAGTAATTTGCCACAGGGGTGCCTTTCTTCGGTGAACTACCACACCCAAACAAGGGTAACACACAAACGGTATTCACAAATGTACTCCCCTCACCAGAGAACCCACTCTTGTGGATTAACTATGCAACAACCACACTGTCGTATTCGAATGGAATCAAACTCACCCTTACGGGCTACTCAGAGAGAGAGTCCAAACAGTGACCTCTTTGTCACTAGGTTTCTCCTGTTTCAAACTTTCTCTCCTCTCTTCTCTTCCTTTAAAGTCATCGAATGTGACCACAACAAAAGGGGACTGTTCTTCTGTGGTGGAATTATCAACCCAGGCGAGGGTTGAACACACGAGTGACTCCCCACCAGTCACACCTTCTCCACATTGCGAGAGCCATTGATCGATTCTCCTGACCGATCCTCCAAAAACCCACCTTTCTGCGGGCACAACAAAGCTCGTCCAGTGTCCAAAACCATGTGTCTGTCAAGGTCCCACACAGGAGATTAGTGCGCAAACTTAAAGTACACGGTATTGGGGGTAAGGTATTGATGTGCATAGAGAATTGGTTGGCAGACAGGAAGCAAAGAGTGGGAATAAACGGGACCTTTTCAGAATGGCAGGCAGTGACTAGTGGGGTACCGCAAGGCTCAGTGCTGGGACCCCAGCTGTTTAAAATATATATTAATGACTTGGATGAGGGAATTAAATGCAGCATCTCCAAGTTTGCGGATGACACGAAGCTGGGCGGCAGTGTTAGCTGTGAGGAGGATGCTAAGAGGATGCAGGGTGACTTGGATAGGTTAGGTGAGTGGGCAAATTCATGGCAGATGCAATTTAATGTGGATAAATGTGAGGTTATCCACTTTGGTGGCAAAAACAGGAAAACAGATTATTATCTGAATGGTGGCCGATTAGGAAAAGGGGAGGTGCAACGACCTGGGTGTCATTATACATCAGTCATTGAAAGTGGGCATGCAGGTACAGCAGGCGGTGAAAAAGGCGAATGGTATGCTGGCATCCATAGCAAGAGGATTCAGGAGCAGGGAGGTACTACTGCAGTTGTACAAGGCCTTGGTGAGACCACACCTGGAGTATTGTGCACAGTTTTGGTCCCCTAATCTGAGGAAAGACATCCTTGCCATAGAGGGAGTACAAAGAAGGTTCACCAGATTGATTCCTGTGATGGCAGGACTTTCATATGATGAAAGACTGGATCAACTAGGTTCATACTCGTTGGAGTTTAGAAGATTGAGGGGGGATCTTATTGAAACGTATAAAATCCTAAAGGGATTGCACAGGCTAGATGCAGGAAGATTGTTCCTGATGTTGGGGAAGCCCAGAACGAGGGGTCACTGTTTGAGGATAAAGGGGAAGCCTTTTAGGACCGAGATGAGGAAAAACTTCTTCACACAGAGAGTAGTGAATCTGTGGAATTCTCTGCCACAGGAAACACTTGAGGCCAGTTCATTGGCTATATTTAAGAGGGAGTTAGATATGGCCCTTGTGGCTAAAGGAATCAGGGGGTATGAAGGGAAGGGTAGTACAGGGTTCTGAGTTGGATGATCAGCTATTATCATACTGAATGGCGGTGGAGGCTCGAAGGGCCAAATGGCCTACTCCTGCACCTATTTTCTATGTTTCTATGTTTCTAATCTATCAGCTGAGCTTCTATTTATCTCACCACACTGAACACCAGCTGTCCATCAAGTAGCTCCTCTCTTCTTTCTCCCTGCAAACTCGTTTCAGTAGCAGAAAACCTGTAAGAGTCATTTATCAATACTCAGGATCGATCTCAACACACCCCAGGACCTCACTCACTGGTGTCTTTCATTGATTGAATCCATCTTGACTCCGAGCATGTGTTTCTCTGTGTCTGTAGCTGTCCTTGTAAAAGTAAACACGCTGCAGAGAAACCATAACATCGATTGTCCATCAAATAACGCCACCCTCGGTCACCATGGCGACTTACAAGCTGCTTGGTGCTCTCTCTCTCTTTCCATGGCAACCCAAAAGTTGACAGCAGCAGTCAGTGTCCTTGTAAAAGTGTAAACACGAACTGAAAGGCAGACGATGCCCCTCTCTCTCTCAGCAGAAATCCAAAAGTTAGTCTCAGTTCTTTCTTGTGCCTTAAAGTCACAGTCCACAGCAAAAAGGAACCCCAGGGGTACGTAACAGTCCTGGCCCTACATCCTGTTTCCAAGGAGGTGTCCCGGCTCTGTGTTCCATGTTCCTGTCCCTCAAGATTACCAAGGCTCTGCTTTCCTGTCTCTCAAGATTACCAAGGCTCTGCGTTCCTGTCTCCCTCGACCAAGTCAAGGCTTCATGTTCTTGTCCTGTCCATGTGCCTCATCCTGTGCAGGAGTTCCACATCCTGTTCTGTAGCCACATCCAATCCTTGCCAAGGTCCTAGTCACGAGTCCTAGCCTAGACCCGGGTTCCGGTTCTGAATCAAAACCCAGGTTCCGAGTCCCAACCAAGACCCAGGTTCTGGGTCCTTGTCCAGGCTTTGGTTCCGGAGTTCCTTGTCAGGCTCCTTGTTCCTAGTTCCACGTCCAGGTCCCATGTCTCTTGTCCAAGTCCTAGCCCAGGCCCTGAATCCTCGTCTTGTCCAGGGCCTGTGTCAATGTCCAGCGTCATTTCTTCCCCTCTTCCCTTGCTGCGTTGCCATGCCTAGTCCTGTTCCTAGTGCTTCAGTGTCTGTGTCTTGCATTTGGGTCCGCCACCAGCACCCCCCTTATGACAGTTCCAACTAGTTTATCTTGCCTTTCTCATGTTACCTATAAAAACCCTTTCTTTCAACCATCTGCTTGAAGTCCTATGTAAACTACAACCTGAGTCTCAACGTGGACACGACAAAAGGGATGATTGTGCACTTCAGGAAGGCGTATGTCGACTACTCTCCATTGCACGTCAATGGCATTGCCGTGGAAAGTGAAGAGCGCAAAGTTCCTTGGTGTGCAAATATCGGACGACCTAAGCAAGACCCAGAGCACCTGCTCATTAGTCCAGATGGCACAACAGTGTCAACACTTACTGGGGTGATCGAGGCGTGCAATGCTCCCCGCTCCCATTCTAGAGTGCCCCGTCTGGCTGCATCACTGTGTGCTGCAGAAGCTGCAAGGCATCAGACCAGAATACCTGACAGAGAATAGTGAAAACCGTCAAGATCATGGGGGTCTCCCTCCCATTCCCCTCCCCCACATTTGTCACATTTACCAGAAGCGTTGTAGACATGGGCCCAAAGCATTGTGGAGGATATTTACCAGCCATCCCACAATCTCTTAGACCCACCTCAGTCATGATGAAGGTACAGAAGCATCAGGACTAGGACTGCCAGTCTGGGTAACAACTTCTTCCCTCAGGCTGTGAGACTAATGAATGCCCTGCCACCACTGAGATCTCGTCACCAGGACAGTGAGTGGTTCACTGTTTACCTGTACTGTGCACTGTAGGCATTTTCAATTCTTTAACTGATTCACGGTAATATTTGGTAATATTTTCTTTTATATGGTGTGAGTGATACAGGTTTTGTGGGTACACCGTGGTCTGGAGGAACACCGTTTGGTTGACTCAGATGATAATAAACGTGAACTTCAACATGCAATGTTGTCTCATTAACTCTTGAATGGAAAGAGCTTGACATTCTCAGTCACATTTGTAGATCACGCACCAGAATGCTGGAAGAACTCCACAGGTTAAGCAGCATCTGTGGCAGGAAAGGTGTATTTCAGTGTTCCAGGTTGAGGCCTGTATCAAGCCCAGTTTTTTTCATAATTCCAGCATCTGCAGATATTTGACTCTCATTCACCAAAGAAATGTAACATGTTTAGCCATTCGCAATGGTACAGCCCTGTCACATCAATCTCTTCTGCGCTGCCTTAAACGCTAATATATTCTTTGTATAAATGAGGAGATGATGAACGTGCAGTATTCTAGGTGCAGCTTTACTAATATGCTGTATAATTGAAACAGTACTTTCCCATTGTTGAACTCCAATCCCTAGCAATAAAAAGCAAAGCATTTGCTGCACTTGTATGCCAGCATTCTATATTTCATGCGCAAGATCTGTCATGCACATGGCTTGCAACATTGCAGTACAATGCCTTGAGATGGTTGCAGTCAGAATATATCCGGAATTCTAGTGAATACACGGTGTGTTTGCAATTTCCCCGCAAAGCAGAGGATGTGTATAATTGACGGTGCTCACTGCTCGTAAGTCCAGTATTATTAGTCTACGTTAATTTTGCAGATAGCAATTATATCATTGAATGTAAAAGAAATGCAAGTGAAAAGGAGACATCAGTTTTCATGCAGAAGGAACAAATGGCAAGCCCCCATCTGTGAAGTAACCAATGTCAAATGCAACCACAAACTGAATCACGAAGTTTCAGGTTCTTGCACCGATGACTTTGTGATGATCCATTTTACAATTAAAGAAAACTTGAGAGCAAAAAGAAAATGCAGATAAAAAGTCGTGTGACTTGTGGCAGGAGGCCTGCCCACCCTGGTATGAGGTCCAGGGAGGGACAACACAGTGGACGGTGTGGTGATGTAGCAGCTCATGCTGTGAGATGGCTCCAGTGAGAGGTTGGATCGTGATCTGATGCTGTGTGAAATCTACATGTCTGCTCTGTAACTAGCCTGGTTTCCTGTCTGCTCCTGTTTTCTATCTTACCCCAAACATATACTAGAGCTTTAAATGACTAATGTGCTACCTCTAGTGTAGGTGGGTGGCAGGAGAATTGACAGGAATTGATGAACATCTGAGCGTGAACAATTTTCAGTAAAAGAAGCAGGGCTTTGGAACAAGACTGATAGCCTAGCTCTGATTGTGTCCTCTATGTCATAAGCAAACATAATATTTTTTTTAAAAAACATTTTTGGATTTGTGAAGATGATTATTTTAAAATCAAGATGCAACTTAACCGACAGGTATTGTTTGTCCCATGTTTATTCCTCTGCGCCCACACCTCAGCCAGTACGGCGCCGCCGCCCGCCTCCGTCTCCGGGCCGATTTCTTTGGCAAGCACTCTCCGCCCCGCACCGCTGACCCCTCCTTCTCTTCCTGGACACCCCGACTTGGTCTTCTGGCTGCTTTGGATTGGACCTTTTCATTGTCAGATGCCGACGGAACATTAACTGTCTAGACTCTTAATACTCCTCTCTCCAATTCCGATCTCACTCCTTCCGAACACTCGGCTCACCACTCCCTCTGCACCAATCCTAACCTCACCATCAAACCCGCAGATAAGGGAGGTGCCATAGTAGTCTGGCGTACTGACCTCTACCTTGCTGAAGCCCAACACTAACTCTCAGACACCTCTTCTTACTTACCCCTCGAACAGGACCCCACTAAGGAACACCTAGCCATTGTCTCCCCCACCATCACCAGTCTTATTAACTCCGTGGATCTCCCATCCACCACCACCAACCTAATAGTTCCCGAACCCCGTACCTCCCGTTTCTCCCTCCTACGGAAGATCCACAAACCTGCTTGCCCAAGTAGACCCATTGTTTCAGCTTGTTCCTGCCCCACTGAACTCATATCTGCATTCCCCAGCTCTGTTTTATCCCCACCAGTTTCGTCCCTTCCTACCTCATCCGTGACACCTGACACGCTCTTGATCTTTTCAAGGATTTCAAGTTCCCTGGCTTCCATCAACTTATTTTTACTATGGATGTCCAGTCCCTCTGCACATCCATCCCCCACCAGGAATGCCTCAAAGCTGTCCACTTCTTTCTGGACACCAGACCTAACCAGTTCCCTCCACCACCACTCTCCTCCACCTAGCAGAACACTCCTCACTTCTCTTTTGGCTCCTCCCACTTCCTTCAAAGAAAAGGGGTAGCCATGGGCACTCGCATGGGGCCCAGCTATACCTTGCTGTTTGTCGGCCACGTGGAACAGTCTATGTTCCAAGCCTGCACTGGTGACCGTCTCGCACTCTTCTTACGCTACATCAACGGTTGCATTGGCGCTGCTGCCTGCACCCGTGCTGAATTCGTCGATTTCACCCACTTTGCCTCCAACTTCCACCCTGCCCACAAATTAACCTGGTCCATTTCCGACACCTCCCTCCCCTTTCTAGATCCTTCTGTCTCTATCACTAGAGACAGCTTATCTACTGATGTCTACTATAAGCCTACGGACTCTCACGGCTATCTGGACTATTCCTCGTCCCACCCCGTTACTTGTAAAAGTGCCATCCCCTTCTCTCAATTCCTCCCTCTCCGCCGCATCTGCTCCCAGGGCGAGGTTTTTCATTCTAGAATGCTGTCATCCTTTTTCAAAGAAGGGGGCTTCCCTTCCTCCACCATCAGCGCTGCCCTTAACCGCACCTCTTCCATTTCACACACCCTACCCCATCTTCGCACCACCCTGCCAGGGATAGGGTTCCTCTTGTCCTCACCTACCACCCCACCAGCCTTCTCGTCCAGCTCATAATTCTCCGGAACTTCTGCCACCTCCAACGGAATCCCTCCCCCACCAAACATATCTTTCCCTCCCGCCCATGTTCAGCTTTCCGCAGAATTCACCCCCTACGCGACTCTATTGTTGATTTGCCCCGCGCCACTGATCTCACTCTTGGCACTAATCCTTGCAAGCGGAACAAGTGCCAGACCTGCCCTTACACCTCCTCCTTCACTACCATTCAGGCTCTAAACAGTCCTTCCAGGTGAGGCGACAATTCACCCGTGAGTTGGTTAACGTCATTTACTGTGTTTGGTGCTCCGGCGTGGCCTCCAGTATATTGGTAAGACCCGACGTAGATTCGGAGACCGCTTCGCCAAGTATCTGAGCTCCGTCCACCAGAACAAGCGGGATCTCCCAGAGGCTGCCCATCTTATTTCCTACTTCCCATTCCCATTTCGATATGCCCATCCATGGCCTCCTCCACTGTCGAGATGAGGCCACACTTAGGCTGGAAGAACAAAACCTCATATTCCGTCTGGGTAGCGTCCAACCTAATGGCATGAACATAGATTTCTCAAACTTCCATAATGCCCCCAAACCCAACCCCCCTTCACCATTTCCCATCCCCTTGTTCCTCTCCTATGATATCTCCTTATCCGCCCATCACCTCCTGGTGCTGTTCCCCACTTTTTCTTTCTTCCATGGCCTTCTGTCTCTTTAACCAGCTTCCCGGATCGTTACTTCATCTCTCCCCCTCCAGGTTTCACCTATTTCCTGGTGTTTGTCTCATCCCTCCCCACCTCCCCATCTTTTAAATCTACTCCTCAGCATTTTTACTCCATCCTGCAGAAGGGTTTCGGCAGAAACGTCGACTGTACTTTTTCCATAGATGCTGTCTGACTTGCTGAGTTCTTCCAGCATTCTGTGCCTGTTGCTTGGATTTCCAGCATCTGCAGATTTTCTCTTGTTTGTGAATTGGCAGTTATTGTGCTAAGATGTGACAGATGAACAGAACCTGGCGTGAGTACAGATTTGGGGCAGCACAGTTCAGATAGCCTTCAGATTGCTATGGTGTAAAATGGGGAAGATCCATGGAGACGTGTTTGTATAATTAAGTTTAGAGATAATGAAAAGTATGAGGGGATCTGAGTGAGGCAAAGAATCAGATGTGGAAGTAGATGACTTTGTGATGGCACAATTTGTGGTCTAAACCTCATTTCAGAATCAAACAGGATATCAAGGTTGGGAAGAGACCAACTCAGCTCCAAAGTGGAGAGGAATGGAACCAGCTGCTATAAACAGGCAGGAACCAAATTTGGTTTTCCGAGCAAATTGGAAAAAAATTTCTGTTCATCCAGTTCTGGATGTAGGATAAGCAATCTATCAACTTAAAATATAGTGCAATGGTGTGATGGAGCTGATTATATAACCAAACTGTAAGTTGATCCAAGCATGTAAGAATAATGGTTTTGCACAACTGTGTTGTATAGAAACATAAAAAACCTACAGCACAATACAGGCCCTTCGGCCCACAAAGTTGTGCCAAACATGTCCCTACCTTAGAAATTACTAGGCTTACCTACAGCCCTCTGTTTTACTAAGCTCCATGAACCTATCTAAAAGTCTCTTAAATGACCCTATTGTATCCGCCTCCACCACCGTTGCCGGCAACCCATTCCACGCACTCACCACTTGCTAAGTTAAAAAACCTACCCCTGACATCTCCTCTGTACCTACTCCCCAGCACCTTTAACCTGTGTCCTCTTGTGGCAACCATTTCAGCCCTGGGAAAAAGCCTCTGACTATCTACACGATCAATGCCTCTCATCATCTTATATACCTCTGTCAGGTCACCTCTCATCCTCCGTTGATCCAAGGAGAAAAGGCCGAGTTCACTCAACCTATTCTCATAAGGCATGCTCCCCAATCCAGGCAACATCGTTGTAAATCTCCTCTGCACCCTTTCTATGGTTTCCACATCCCTCCTGTAGTGAGGCGACCAGAACTGAGCACAGTACTCCAAGTGGGGTCTGACCAGGATCCTATATAGCTGCAACATTACCTCTCGGCTCCTAAATTCAATTCCATGATTAATGAAGGCCAATATACCGTACGCCTGCTTAACCACAGAGTCAATCTGCACAGCTGCTTTGAGCGTCCTATGGACTCGATCCCCAAGATCCCTCTGATCCTCCACACTGCCAAGAGTCTTACCATTAATATTATATTCTGCCATCATATTTGACCTACCAAAATGAACCACTTAACACTTACCTGAGTTGAACTCCATCTGCAACTTCTCAGCCCAGTTTTGCATCCTATCAATGTCTCGCTGTAACCTCTGACAGCCCTCCACACTATCCACAACACCCCAACCTTTGTGTCATCAGCAAACTTACTAACCCATCCCTCCACTTCCTCATCCAGGTCATTTATAAAAATCACAAAGAGTAGGGGTCCCAGAACAGAACCCTGAGGCACCCCACTGGTGACTGACCTCCATGCAGAATATGACCAGTCTACAACCACTCTTTGCCTTCTGTGGGCAAGCCAGTTCTGGATCCACAAAGCAATGTCCCCTTGGATCCCATGCCTCTTTACCTTCTCAATAAGCCTTGCATGGGGTACCTGATCAAATGCCTTGCTGAAATCCATATACACCACATCTACTACTCTTCCTTCATCAAAGTGTTTTTGTCACATCCTCAGAAAATTCAACCAGGCTCCTAAAGCACGACCTGTCCTTGACAAATCCATTCTGACTACTCCTAATCATATTATACCTCTCCAAATGTTCACAAATCCTGCCTCTCAGGATCTTCTCCATCAACTTACCAACCACTCAGGTAAAACTCACTGGTCCATAATTTCCTAGGCTATCTCTACTCCCTTTCTTGAATAAAGGAACAACATTCGCAACCCTCCAAGGATTTTAGACAATTTTTAAAATCAATTTCGAGTTGTATACTCAAAATTCAGAGATTAATACTTGTAAATTTTTCAACATAAGCTAAATGACATCTGGTTTTATTGATATTTAAATGAATTGACTACAGCATTTTTCCAGATCAACTACAAAATAAAATTATAAATACACAAACATGTAAAACAAATGTAAAAAAAAAACTTGTATACAAAAGAACCTGTATTATACAGATTAAATCTCAATTTTTATCATACAAAAATAAACTTATTCAACGTTGTTATTACAATGCATTGGTAACATGCACTTAAGACATTTTGCCCATTGATAATGGTATTTTCCTTTAATTAAACTTGCACAAGGAATCAGGATCTACCTAGTAAAGTTATTTTACATTAGTTGGCAGGTGTTATGCACAAAAGGGAAACCAATCAGGCCTTTAAGTACTTTGCAAACTTTTAGCAAATGCTTGCTTAGTTTCTTGTGTGACATTCTAACCTTTAGCAAAATACTAAACCAGCTTACTTTAGAATTAATCCATAGGCTGGCAGACTGGTGCTGCAGGAAGTACAAGTGTGTCATGCTTCCGGCAACCTACGTTCAATCCAAACCTCAGGTGCGCTCTGTGTAGACCTCACACTTTCTGCCTTTTTGCATGGTTTCCTGTCACATCCCAAAGACACACTGGTTGTTTGGTTACTTGCCAAACTATAAATTACCCTTTGAGTAGGTGGCTGGTGGGTGAATCAGGATATGTTAATAAGCATGTCACAAAGAATACGTTAGAGGGAAATAAATGGGGCAATAGGATTTATCTGATGGTCACAACTGACTTGAATCAAATGATCACCTTCTCTGTTGCAAGGAAATAGGAAAATATGAGTAGGGAATTAGTACACAAATATCACACTTTGCAACCTCAAATCAGATTACTCAAAGCAAATTTGGCCATACCAATTTTTTGGAATGCATAACAGCAATGCAGCTGCTTATTAGATGAAGGGAAACACACAGCTATAAAATTTATCATGAATATTTTATCAAAGCTGTCAAATTTAAGTAACATTGTCCATTATTTAAAGTCACATTTGTCATTAGCTACAGGCAATAACGCTTCCTAGTGCAGGGATTATCCATTGATGGTATAGACACAACATGACCGTTGATGAGGGATCTAACTTAGATCAGCAGTTATCTTATTCTTTAACAGCCAATGCAAAGCATGTTCTGAGCTCCAGAATTGGCTGCAACCAGTCAACAAACAAGGCCCTCTTTGACTGCCAGTCTTTGTCGATGGATTTTATCCTGCTCTAACTCCTCATGGCTTGGGTGCCAGAGTCTAGCCAATATCCTTTCTATATTCAAGGCATAAACTGTGTGTGCTGGTATCACTTCTCTGTGTACCTACAAAGAAAAAAAAGATACTTAAGTACAATAAAAGACAACAGATTAATGTGAACATTTCATAGAAATTGTAATTTTGGTAAGTTCATTATTTAAAAAAATCTAACTGCTGTAGGAACACAGTGGGTCAGGCAGTGTCTCTGGAGGCAGAGGCAATGTTTCAGACAAAACCCTGTGTCTAAACTGAGTATAGAGGGGTGTTAGTCAGTATAAAGAGGTGAGAAGCTTTGATCATTTCAGTTTGGCTTCATCCTGAGCTGAGTTCAAGTATGGACTCAAATCTATACTTTTCTCTTTTGCTAAAAATTAAGAGTCCTGCAGCAATATAAAATTAACTATTTAACACTAATAATTAAACCAATTACCCAAAACTCAGTTATCCTGACAATCTGGAATAACTTTTCCCATCTCAGCTCACAACTGCTAGAGAAACTGAATTAACAGATTTATAACATAATGCATTTTGATGGAAGTTTTGTTTCCAAAAGTAGCAGAAACACATCCTAGGAACCATTCAGAAAATGACGTATCATGAACTCAGGAATCCGAACTAAACACAAGAACTACACAGCAGGTCAGGCGGGAGGCAGAAGAGTGTTAGTGGCTGCTTTCTGAGATTTGGTGTAGTGGTCGAGTTGGGGCCCAAAGCTCCAGGCATAGTAAGGATTAATTTCTGCCCTTGGTACTTTAGCCACAAAGAGGAGAAGATGCACATAGATCAACCAGTTAGCTTCTTTCTTGTTGGATTTGGTTGTGGACATTGAACATTCCTTCATTTGCAACTGAAGCTGTAACATATCTACAGGCCAGAACCAAAAGATGTGCATGTGAAGAGTTGATGTGGTCCACCTTGGTTTAATTAATAACATTGTTAGCCATACATTCCACAATGGTGCATATTCTTCCAGTTGAATACAAAATACAGAGCTAATCATAGAAAAGTACAGCCATCTAGTCTGTGCCGAGACATTTAAACTGGGACCATAACCCTCCATACCCCTACCATCTATGTAGCTTTCCACACTTCTCTTAAACATTGAAATCGATCTTGCATGCACCACTTACGCAGGCAGCTCGATGCACACTCTCATGACCCTCTGAATGAAGAAATTTCCCCTCATGTTCCCCTTAAAATTTTCACCTTTCACCCTTAACCCATGATCTCTAGTTGTAGTCCCACCCAACCTCAATGGAAAAAGCTTGCTTGCATTTACCCTATCTATACTCCTCAGAATTTTGTATACCTCTATCAAATCTCCCCTCAGTCTTCCACTACCCAAGGAATAAAATGCTAAACTATTTAGGCTTTCCATATAGTACTCCAGACCTGGCAACATCCTTGTAAATTTTCTCTATACTAATTTCTGTAGGTAGTTGACCAAATCTGCACACAATACTCCAAATTAGGCCTCAGCAATGTCTTAGAAAACTTCAACATAACACCCCATCTCCTGTACTCAATACTGATTTATGAAAACCAAAGTGCCAGAAGTTTTCTTTACGACACTGTCAACTCTTTCTATGAATTATGGACCTGTATTTCCAAATTCCCTTGTATTATTGCACTCCTCAGTGCTCTAGTATTCACTGTGTAAGACCTACCCTGGTTGGATCTACTGAACTGCAACACCTCACACTTGTCTTCATTAAATTCCATCAGCTATTTTTCAGCCCTTTTTACCAACTGGTCCACATCCATCTGCAAGCCATGACAGTCTTCCTTGCCGTCCATTACACTCCCAATGTGGTGTCATTGATTGTTTGTTAGTCCAGTTAACCACATTATCATTCAGATTGATGATATATATGACAAACAGCAACAGACCCAGCACCAGTTCCTGTGGGACTCCACTAGTCACAGGCCTCCAGTCACAGAGGCAACCATCTACTACCACTCTCTGGCTTTCCCCAAGAAGTCAATGTCTAACCCAAATTACTACCTCACCTTGAATGGCGAGCAACTGAACATTCTTGACCAACATCCCATGCGGGACCTTGTCAAATGCCTTGCTGAAGTCCATGTAGACAACATCCACTGCCTTGCCTTCCTCAACTTTCCTGTTAATTTCTTCAATAAACTCTTAAGATTGGTTAGATATAACCTAATATACATGAAGCTAAGCTGACTATCCTTAATCAGTCCACGTCTATCCAAATACTCATATATCTAGTCCCTTAGAATACCTTCCAATAACTTTCCCACTATTGATGTCAGGCTCACTGCGCTATAATTTCCTGGTTTAATTTTAGAGCCTTTCTTAAACAGCAGAACAACTGGCTATCCTCCAATCCTCTGATACCTCACCTGCCGCTAAGGATGATTTAAATATCTCTGTTGGGGTCCCGACAATTCTTGCACTTGCCTCCCGCAGGTTCTGTGCGAACACCTTGCCAGGTCCTGGGAATTTATCCATCCTAATCTGTCTCAAGACAGCAAACACTTCCTCCTCTGTAATCTGTATAAAGTCCATGAAATTGACGCTGTTTTGCCTGATAGACTCTGTGTCTGTTTCCTGACTAAATACAGATGCAAAAAGTGCATTTAAGATTTTCCCCATCTCTTTTGGCTCCACACATGGATTATCATTTTGATCTTCAAGAGGACCAATTTTGTCCCTTGCAATCATTTTGTTCTCATATCTGTACAATCTCTTGGGATTCTCTTTCACTTGTATGCTAAGGCAACCTCATGACTTCATTTAGCCTTCCTGATTTATTTCTTAAGTGTTCTCTTGCATTTCTTATACTCAATAAGTACCTCATTTGTTCCTGCAATGCAACTAATTATTTTCCTTAACCAAGGCCTGAATATCTCTTGAAAACCAAGGTACCTAACACCTGTTATCTTTACCTTTTATTCTGACAGGCACATACAAGCTTTATACTCTCAAAATTTCACTTTTGAAGGCTTCCCACTTACCAAGTACATCTTTGCCAGAAAATACCCTGTCCCAATATACACTTGACAGATCCTTTCTGATATCATCAAACTTGGCCTTTCTCTGACTTAGAATCTCAACCTGTGGACCAGACCTATCTTTTTGCATATTTACTTTGAAACTGATGGCATTGTGATTTGCAGATGCAAAGTGTTCACTTGCCCTATCTGACTCCCTGATAGTAGATCAAGTATCGTACACTCTCTCGTTAGGACTTCTATGTACTGATTAAGAAAACTTCCCTGAACACATCTGACAAACTCTATTCCATCTAGTCCTTTTAACGTATAGGAGTTCCAGTCAATATGTGGAAAGTTAAAATCATCTACTATAACTACCTTATGCTTCTTGCAGCAGTCTGCCATCTCTCTACAAGTTTGTTCCTCTAAAGCCTTCAGACTGCTACAGGCATCGGTAACAATCCTGAGATCACAGCCCCAGAGATCCTGCCCTTTAACTCAGCACCTAACGCCCTGAACACTCTTTGCAGAACCTCATCACTCTTCTTTGTATCAGAACCTCATTTGTACCTACATGGACCATGACTTCTGGCCATTCACCCTCCCACTTAAAAATGCTGTGACTCGATCCAAGGTATCCCAGACCATGGCACCCAGGAGGCAACATATCATCCAGAAATCTTGTTCACATTCCCAGAACTTCCTTTCTGTTCCCCTAACTAACCAATCCGCTATCACCACAGCTTACCTCCTCTGCTCCCTTCCCTTCTGTGTCACTATGGCTGGCAAAGGAAGTCAGGGACTGCATAAAAGCCAAGGAAAGGATATAGAAGGTAGAAAAAGTGAGCGGGAAGTTGGATGATTGGGAAGCTTCTAAAAGGCAACGAAATAAATCTACAAGGGATAAGATTAAATAGGAGGGCAGACAAGCCAATAATATAAAGAAGGATACCAAATATTTTTTCAGTTATATAAAGAGTAAAAGGGAGGTGAGAGTTGATATTGGACCACTGGAAAATGATGCTGGTGAGGTAGTAATGAAAGACAAAGAATTGGCATATGAACTTAATGGTATTTTGCATCTGTCTTCACTGTGGAAGACACTAGAAGTGTGCCAGAAGTCCGTGAGTGTCAGGGAGCAGAAGTTGAGTGCTACTGCTATTACAAAAGAAAAAGTACTAGGCAAGCTCAAAGGTTTTGAAGTGCACAAGTCACCTGGACCAGATGGACTACATTCCAGAGTCCTGAGAGGGGCTGCTGAAGAGATAATGGATGCATAGGTCAGGATCTTTCAAGAATCACTTGATTCTGGAATGGTCCTGGAGGACTGGAAGTTTGCAAATGTCACTCTGCTTTTTAAGAAGGGAGGAAGGCAAAAGAAAGGAAATTATAGGCCAGTTAGCCTAACCTCATTGGTTGGGAAGTGCTGGAGTCTAATATTAAGGATGAGGTTTCGGGTACTTGAGTCTAATGATAAAATAAGTCAAAGTCAGCATGGTTTCTGTAAAAGGAAATTTTACCTGACAAATCTGTTAAGAGTTCATCCAGGAAGTAACAAGCAGGGTGGACAAAGAAGAGGCCGTGGATGGAATTTACTTGGATTTTCAGAAGACATTTGATAAGATACCACACATGAGGCTGCTTAACAACATCCTTTAGCATTACAGGAAAAATACTGGCATGGAGAGAGAAATGGTTGACAGGCAGAAGGCAGCAAGTGGGAACAAAAGGGCCCTTTTCTGGTTGGTTGGCTGCCAGTAACTAGTGGTGTTCTTCAGGGGTCAGTATTGGGACTGCTGCTTTTCATATTGTTTGTCAATGATTTGGATAATGGAATTGATGGCTTTGTGGCAAAGGTGGCAAAGTTGGCAAATGGTACAAAGACAGGTGGAGGGGTAGGCAGTTCTGACGAAGCAATGCAACTACAGGAGGACTCAGACAAATTGGATAGGCAAAAAAGTGGAAGAGGGAATACAGTGTTGGGAAATGTATGATAATGCATTTTGGTAAAAGGAACAATAGCGTGGACTATTATTTAAATGGAGAGAAGGTTCAAACATCAGAGGTGCAGAGGGACTTGAGTCCTTGCACAAGACTCCCCGAAGTTTAATTTACATGTTAAATCTGTGGTAAAGAAGGCAAATGCAATGTTGGCATTTATTTCAAGGAGAATAGAATTTAAAGCAAGGAGACAATGCTGAGCCTTTATAAGACACTAGTTTTGGGCCCCATATCTCAGAAAAGGTGTGTTGTCATTGGACAGAGCCCAGAGGAGGTTCACGAGGATGATTCCGGGAATGAAGAGGTTAACATATGAGGAGCATTTGGCAGCATTGGGCCTGTACTCACTGGAATTCAGAAGAATGCATGGGGATCTCACTGAAACCCACCAAATGTTGGAAGGACTAGATTGGGTGTATGTGGAGAGGATGTTTCCTATGATGGGGGTATCCAGAACTAGAGGGCACAGCCTCAAAATTGAGGGGCAACCTTTTAGAACAGAGGTAAGGAGAAACTTTTTTACCCAAAGTAGTGAATCTGTGAAATGATCTGCCACAGACAGCAGTGCAGTCCAAGTCCGTGGGTATATTTAAGGCGGAAGTTGATTGTCTCCTGATTGGTCAGTGCATCAAAAGATGTGGGAGAAGACAGGTTTACGGAGATGAGTGGGATCTGGGACCAGCCATGATGGAATAGTGGAGCAAACTCAATGGGCTGAATGGCTAATTCTGCTCCAATGTCTTATGGTGTTATGGACCTCTGGAATTATGATATTGTACCCATTAGTGAGACTTGATTTCAGGAGAGGCAAGACTAGCAGCTCAATGAATAAGGTGCTAAATTAAAGGTTAGGACCTCCATGGTTGTGGTCTCAGGATTGCTCCCTGTACCATGTGCTAGTGAGGCCAGAAATAGGAAGGTCATACTGTTTAACATGTGGCGAAAGAGTTGGTGTAGGATGGAGGGATCATTGGGCTCTCTTACAGGAAAGGTGGGACTTGTATAGATGAGATGGCTTGCATCTGAACTGGAGGGGGCAGGGGGGGGCTAATATTCTAGCAGGAAAGTTTACGGTTTACCAGCGCTGCACAAGGTGGATTTAAACTAGAGTTGCAGGGGTGGGAGTGAGAACCAGAGCGCCAGAACAAATAGTGAAGTAGTTGTGGAGAAAAATGATGTTAAGCCTACATACGAAGACAAGATTCAAAAGATTGATGCTGTTGGTATTAATGTTCTGAGTCAGGTATATTTCAATACAAGGAGTATTGTGGCCATTAGTGAGACGGTTACAGGAGAGGCAGGACTGGCAGCTCAACGCTCCAGGAATCCATTGTTTTAGACATGACAGAGTGGTAGGGGTGACGTCACTAGTCAAGGAAAATATCTCGACAATGTTCAGCCAGGACAGGTTGGAGGGCTCATCTACTAAGGCTATATGGGCAGAACTGAGGAATAAGTAAGGGGTGACCACATGGATTAGTAGGATTATATCATAGACCCAATAGTCAGTTGGGTCCAGAAGAGCAAATCTATGGAGAGGTAGCAGACAGTTGCAAGAAAAATAAGGCTGTGATAATAGGTGATTTTAACTTTCCATATATTGACTGGAACTACCATACCGTAAAAGGGATAGATGGGATGCAGATTATCAAATGTGTTCAGGAAGTTTCCTTAATCAATATATACAGGTCCCAACTGCAAAGAGGTTCTGGGAGAAGGGGAAGTGTGTGAACCAGAGCGCCAGAATAGAGAGTGCAGTGGTTATGGAGAAAGATGTCGCTAAGATGTTGGAATCAAAAGGTTGACGCTGGTGGACTAATGGAATCAAAAGATCGATGCTGCTGGTGGTCTATAATATAATGGGATTATATTTAGAGTACTCAAGAGTCAGTGAGATTCAGAGCAGCAAATTTGTAGCGAGTTCACAGACTATTGCAAGAAACATAAGAATATGATAGTAAATGATTTTAACTTTCTACATATTGACTGGTACTCCAGTATTATGAAATAAGAGGGGTGATTGATAAGTTCGTGGCCTAAGGTACGAGGCAGTTTTATCAAACCTAGCACATTTATTTTTCCTACATTTACACAGTTACTCCTGCGATCGAGGAGCATACGGATCCCTTCTTTGTAGAAGTTGGCGTCTTGGACCTCCAGAAGTGGTCCACAGCAGGGGTGATTGATAAGTTCGTGGCCTAATGTAGAAGCAGATGAGGAGAAACTTCAAACTTTCTGCATTTTCGCTCAAAGAGATGAACTGCACGTGCATGTAACAAGAGCTGTATAACTCATCTCCTTTTACCTTAGGCCACGAACTTATCAATCACCCCTGCTGCTGTGGACCACTTCTACAAAGAAGAGATCCATATGCTCCATGACCACTGGACTAAGTGTGCAGGAGGAGACTATGTTGAAAAACAAATGTGCTAGGTTTTCTAAAATTGACTCCTTCTACCTTAGGCCATGAATTTGTCAATCACCCCTCATAGATAAATACATACATACATAAACACGCTATTGATCCCAAAGAAAATTTCAATGTCACAGTAGCATTACAGGTGCACAGAATAAATATTATAAGTAGAAAAGTAAAAAATAAGTTACCACAAACTGTCTAACAGGATGGTGTCACCACTTCCCCGGCTAAAGGTTGACTCATTATAGAGCCTAATGGCCAAGGGCAAGAATGAGTTCATATAGCACTTCAGAGCAACACAGTTGTCTTAGTCTATTACTAAAAGTGTTCCTCTGTTCAGCCAAGGCATGTAGAGGGTGAGAAACATTGTTCAGAATTGCCAGGTTTTTCTGTAGGGTCCTTTGTTATACCGCAGACTCCAATGTGTCCAGTCTGACTCCTACCACAGAGTCAGCCCTTCTAATCAGTTTATTGAGCCTACTGATGCCATTACCCCAGCACACCACTGCATAGAAGATTGTACTGGTGACAACAGACTGGTAGAACATGTGAAGGAGAGGCTTGCATACTCCAAAGGACCTCAGTCTCCTCAGGAAGTAGAAGTGACACTGGCCCTTCTTGTACATTAGATTAGATTAGATTATGAGGACACGCAGTCCTCTTTTATTGTCATTTAGTAATGCATGCATTAAGAAATGATATAATGTTCCTCCAAAATGATATCACAGAAACACAAGACAAACCAAGACTAAAAAAACCTGACAAAAACCACATAATTATAACATATAGTTTCAACAGTGCAAAGCAATACCGTAATTTGATGAAGAACAGACCACGGGCACTGTAAAAAAAAGTCTCAAAGTCTCTCGAAAGTCCCATCATCTCATGCAGACGGTAGAAGGAAGAGAAACTCTCTTCCTGCCATGAACTTCCATCGCCGCAAACTTGCCAATGCAGCATCCTGGAAGCACCCGACCACAGCCGACTCTCGAGTCCGTCTGAAAACTTCGAGCCTCCGACCAGTCCTCTGACACTGAGCACCGAGCACCATTTCTGCCGAGCGCTTCGACCCCAGCCCTGGCAACAGGCAATAGGCAAAGCCGAGGATTTGGGGCCTTCCGCTCCGGAGATTCTCGATCGCACAGTAGCAGAGGCAGCGAAGCAGGCATTTCAGAAGTTTCTGCAGATGTTCCTCCGTGCTTCTCACGTCCGTCTCCATCAAATCAGGATTGTGCATGGCCCCTACTTACAAATCAGATATCATTTTGGAGCGGCCACGCACACTGCGTCGCACCGCTGTCCTCTCCTCCCCTCCTTACGTAGCCTCTGTGTTGGTGCTCCACTCAAGTCTGTCATCCAGGTGCACCCCCAGGTACTTGTAGGTCCTCACCACATCCACATCCTCACTATCAATAGTAACAGGGAGCAATGCAGGCTTAGTCTTCCTAAAGTCCATCACCATCTCCTTTGTCTGACTAATCTTGAGCTGCAGATGATTCAGCTTGAACCATTTGACAGTGTTCCACCAGGGCCCTGTATTCATCCTCCCATCCCCCCTTTTAACACTCAACTATTGCTGAGTCATCAGAGAATTTTTGCAGATTGCATAATTCAGTGTTGTATCTAAAGTCCTAGGTAAACAGGGTAAACAGGAAGGGAGACAATATAGTCCCCCGTGGGGTCGCAGTGATACTTATAGCCATGTCTGACACACAGCTCTGAAGCCACACAAACTGTGGCCTACCAGTCAGGTAGTCCATTACCCAAGCTACAATGTAAGTGTCAACCTGCAGTGAACAGCGCTTTTCCCCCAGCAATGAGGGCTGTATGGTATTGAAGGCACTTGAGAGATCAAATAACATGATCCTCACAGTGCTGCCCTGCTTATCCAAATGAGAGTAGACTCTGTTCAGCAGCGAGATGACAGCATCATCTCCTCCAATGTGCTCCTTGTAGGCAAACTGCAGGGGATCCAGGGCTGATCTGTCTAGAGGTCAGAGGAAAGCCAGGACCAGCCTCTCTAGGGTCTTCATGATGTGTGAGGTCAGGGCCAGACAACCATAGTCATTCAAGACTTTTGGTTGGCCCTTCTTGGGTACTGAGACCACACATCATAGGTTCCATATTTGGGTCCCTTTCCAGGCTGAGACTCAGATTGAAAATAGGCTGGAGAACTCCACACAACTGCTTCAGGATATTGGGGTTCACATCATCTCATCCCAATGCTTTGCTGTGTCAGTTTCCCCACAGCCCTTCTCACATTGCTTAGTAATGAAGGTGAGTCCATGATGTCCGGAGAGTTGATGGGTGGGGGTTCGGAAGGTGAAAATTGGGATGTTAGCAGTTGGTATGTGGAGGTGTAGATGGTAGGCACAGGACCAGGAAGGGATGTAGACAGTGGTAGCCTGTGTTGTTCATCCACATGTTGAATTGGAGGGGAGAGGAGACGAGGGAGGAGGGGAGGCATTGGTGCTGAGTGGGTGCCTCTGCACCTGGACTGGTGTGCAGAGGGGGGTGTGAACAGTAGTGAAATTGTCAAACCTACTGAAGAATTGGTTTAACTCATTAGTCCATTCATGACTGCATTGAGGCTAGGCTGATTGAAGCCAGTGATGTTCTTCATGCCTCTCCACAGTCCTGTATGCTACTCTGCCCAAGCTTGTTTTCCACATCTCCCGTGTTCTCCTTTAGCCACTTTGATCTTCTCCTTCAGCTCCCTCTGCATGTTTCAATTCCTCCCTGTCTCCTGATCTAAAGGCTCTCTTTTTGTGGCTGAGAAGAGCCTTCAGATCACTGGTGAGCCATGGCTTGTTGTTAGGAAAACAGAAGTCTTTCATAGTTTACAGTGTCAATACAGAAGGTGGTGTAGCCAGTGATGCAATCAGTAGGTCCGTTAATGCCCTCCTGGATTGAGATTGGATAGAGTTTGTGTTCAGGAAAGTTTCCTTAATCAGTTTGTAGAGGTCCCAACTAGAAGAAATGAAATACTAGATCTCCTACTTGGGAATGATACAGGGCAGGTAACAGATGTTTATGTAGGGGAACACTTTGCATCTGGCGATCAGAATGTCATTAGTTTTAAGATAATTATGGTGAAGGATAAGTCTGGTCCTCGGGTTGAGATTCTCATTTGGAGAAAGGCCAATTTTGATAGTATCAGAAAGGATCTGCCAAGTGTGGATTAGGTCAGGTTGTTTTCCAGCAAAGGTGTACTTAGCAAAAGTGAGGCCTTCAAAAAGTGAAATGCTGAGAGTGCAGAATTTCTATGTTCTTGTCAAAATAAAAGGCAAGGCTAACAGGTTCAGGGAATTTTGGTTTTTGAGATGTACTGAGGCCTGGTTAAGAAGGAGGTGCACAGCAGGTAAAGGCGGGAAGGAACAAATGAGGTACATGAGCATATGAAATGCAAGAGAATACTTAAGGAAATCAGGAGGACTAAAAGAAAGCATGAGACTGCTATAACAGACAAGGTGAGGGAGAATTCCAAGGGCTTCTACAGATATATTAAGAACAAAAAGATAGCAAAGGAGAAAATTGGTCATCTGGAAGATGAGTGTGGTCATCTAGACATGGAGTCAAAAGAGCTGGGATAAATCTTCAATGGATTTTTTGCATCTATATTTAATTGGAAGACAGATACAGGGTCTACAGAAGTGAGGCAAAACAGTAAAGAGGTCATGGAATGGAAACAGATGACAAAGGAGGTGGTCTTTGCTGTCTTGAGGAAAATTAGGGTAGATATAATCCTCAGGCCCTGACAATTTGTGCCTACGGACCCTGTGGGAGACTAATGCAGAAATTGCAGGGACCCTAGCAGAGATATTAAAACGTTTTTTGCCATGAGTGAGGTGCTGAAGGATTAGGAAAGGTAATGTTCTATTGCTTAATAAAGGCTCCAAGAAAAAGTCAGGAAATTATAGGCCAGTGAGCCTAACAACAGTAGTGGGCAAGTTATCAGAAGGTATTCCAAGGGATCAGATATATGAAGTATTTGGATAGACAGGGACTGATTAGGGATAGTCAACATGGCACTGTGTGTGGTAGGTCATGTACAACTAATTTTATAGTTTTTTTTGAGGAAGTTATCAGGGAAATTGATGAAGGCAAGGCAGAGGACATTGTCTACATGGACAATTTCCCACATGGAAGGCTAGTAAAGAAGATTCAGTCTTAGGCAGTTAACTGGAATAAATCACAAAAAAGAAAAAATCTACAGATGCTGGAAATCTGATCAACACACATAAAATGCTGGAGGAACTCAGCAGGCCAGGCTTGGAGGATAGACTGTTCCATGTAGCCGACAAACAAGCAGCATAGCTGGGACCCATGAGAGTACCCATTGCTACCCCTTTTTTTAAACTATTGTTTTATTGCCACACTAACAAATTACATTCAATACAACCAATTGCCAATTACATTTTGATTGTTTAACCCAGCCACCCCCCCAACCTTCATCGCTATCCCCCCTCCACCCCTCTCTCCCCCCATCCCTCTCCCCTCATTCCTCTCCATTCCACCAACCAACTGAATAGTAGTGCATAGACAGACAAAGCATTCCTATTTTAACAAAAGATCTTTTAAGTTATCAATTTTGTCCACATTAAGATTGTGTTTGGTCGTGCATCATTTACTCTTGCTGATGAAAGTTCCGGGTAACAAATGTCCAAGAAGCTCTGAAGCCAGTGAGTATTTGAAATATCATGGGGAGGTTTCCAACGCTGGACTACAATCTTCTTAGCTGCAGTCAGGCCTGCCAGCCAGACTTTGCGTGTTTTTTCCATAAGGGAAAGGTGGGAGTCATCATTTAGAAGATGTACAGCGGGGTCCATTGGTAATTGTACCCCCATTAGTTCTGTAAGAGTACTGATAACCTTCCCCACAAACCAAAAACCCCTAGACATTCCCATACAACATGTATAAAAGAGCCAACAGTTCCATGGGGGCAAAATGAGCAATAAGGGTCAGGAACCAGTCCCATTTGATGTCTAATTCTCGGTGTTAAATATGCTCTATGACAAAATTTCAAGTGTATATACCAATGATTTGGGTTTTTCGAAGCACCGGCAGCATTATCCCAAATCGCAACCCAGTCTAAATCTTGTCCCAATTCAGATATGTCCCTATCCCAGGCTTTCATTCCTGATGTGGGCATATATTTCTGGGAGTTTCATTTATCATAGATATATGACACTATCTGTCCTGGAGCACTCTGTATCCAACTTAAAATGGGATGGTCCTTTAAATCTGACCCCCAGGGAACCCCGTAGGCTTTATATGCTGATCTTACTCTAAAGTAGAAGAAAAGAGGATATTTATCAATATTATACCCAGATATCAGTTCTTGAAAGCTAAGGATAGTACTTGCCCCATTGATATCTTGAAGAGTAGTAATTCCTTTATCTTCTCAAGTTCTGTTAGTGAATGGTTCCTCCCCCCCAATAGAAAACGATTATTGTTCCATAAAGGAGATGATTTGCACCATAAGCTTTTAAATTTTAGGAATTTTTCTGCTGCTCTAAACACTTGTAGCATATGGGTTAAAATTGGACTGTAATACAAATAACACTTTTTGGTTGACATACCTATCAGGAGAAAGTCCTTCAACCTTATTGGTGCTATTAGCTCTTGTTCTATATTTTTCCGTGATGAAACTTTATCCTCCTCCATCCAATAGCTAAGACTTTTTAGTACAAATGCCCAGTGATACAATTTAAAATTTGGACATGCCAATCCCCCATCCGACTTTTTGAATTGTAGAGCTGACCACCACTTTATATTGGGTCATTTACCATTCCAAACATAGCATCGTAGTAAGGAATCTATTTTTTGCCAATACTTTGCTGAAGGTGCAAGTGGGATTATTAAGCTGATAAAATTAATGTGGGGTAAGATGTTCATTTTAATGACCGATATACGGGCTGGGACTGATGCTGGCAGGTGTCTCCATTTATTAGTATCATTTTCATTTTTTTCAAATTAAAGAGTAATTTGTTTTAGCTACGGATGATAGGGAAGTATTAACTTTAATACCCAAGTGGAGAACCTCATTTGTAACCTTAATCTGGGGAGGGAGAGACACCTTGCTTTTATCCGTATTAATCAGCATCAGTGCTGATTTTGACAAATTAACTTTGTATCGTGAAAGAAATCCAAATTGCTCCAGTGTTTTTAAAACATGGGGGAGTGTTTGTTAAACATTTGCCAAATAAGCTAGCGTGTCGTCCGCGTAAAGTGATGTTGAATGTGATGTTGCACCTATTGTAATAGGGGAGATCTGAGGATAGTTTCTAATTAAATGTGCAAGCGGTTCAATAGATATAGTAAAAATTAAAGGAGACAAAGGGTCCCCTTGTTGTGTGCCCCATCCTATGTCAAATAACTCTGAGAAACCTCCTCCCACACATACCCGGGCTGAAAATTAGCATACAGTGTTTGAATCATATTGATAAATTTATCGTCAAACTTAAATTCTTTAAGAACTCTCCAAAGATATGGCCATTCAAGGCGATCGAATGCTTTTTCAGCATCTAGAAATAGCAGGCCACAGGCAGGCGGGATTTTATGTGTTGCGCTCAGTAAGTGTAAGAGCCGGTGAATATTATCAGATGTGAGACGCCCCCTGATAAAGCCCGTTTGATCTGAGCTAATTATTTGCCCAACTACTGTCTCAAGTCTACTGGCTAAGACATTGGAAAATATCTTGTGGTCGGCATTTATCAAGGAGATTGGATGGTAATTGGCATACTCCAAGGGGTCCTTACTGGGCTTAGGTATAACTGATCAGGGCTGTGTTTAGATCTCTATAGAAAGCGCCATTTCCAAAAGCATAATTTAATGTTTCTAACCATACTGGTCCAAGAATATCCCAAAGTGCTAGGTAAAGTTCCACAGGTATGCCATCTATACCTGGCGTACGGCCCTTATTTGTAGCTTTGACTGCTTTAAGTAGCTCATCCAGTGTAATAGGAGAGTCTAGAGTTTTGGTGTCCTCTAATGACAACGTAGGGAGGTCTAATCCACTAAAAAAATCTGTGGAGTCATTCTCAGAAGGAACTGAGCCACTTGTATACAGTTCTTTACAGTAATTCTTGAATGTTTCGTTTATTTCCTCTGTTGAAGATACTATTCCACTTTTAGCACATCTAATCGCTGGTATAGACCTTTTAGCTTCCTGTTGTTTGAGCGTTAGTGCCAAAAGATGGCTCGGTCTGCTACCTTCTGCATAATACTTATGTTTGGTTATATGGACCATATATTCTGCCCTGCTTCTTAATAAATCATTTAATTCTGCTTGTTTTGTTTTGAGCTTGTTTTCTTTCGTTATGGTGTATCTCCTTTTGAGATCATTCTCCAAAACCTTACATTGTTCTTCTAAGGTGAAAATCTTTTGAAGGCGGCTTTTATGTAAATGGGAACTGAACCATATGGCGTTATTTCATAAGAAACCCTTGATGGAGGCCCAAATCACTGTCACATCTGAGACACTGTTTTTATTTAAATCCATAAATTCTGCCACTTTTGTTTTCAGTTGAGATAGAAATTCGTCTTTTTTTTTAGAAGAGTGGAGTTAAACCTCCACCTAGTAGCCTTATTTTTAATTTTGCCATAATTAAAAGTAAATTTGACTGGGTTGTGATCAGATAGATGTCTGGGCAAAAATTCTATTGCGTGTACCAAAGGCAGCAGACTGGAGGATATAAGAATGTAATCTATCCGAGAAAATGTTTTACGTCTTGTCTAGAAGGTATAGTCTTTAGTCGATGGATTATGCACCCTCCACACATCAGTTAAATTTAAATCCGTTAGAAAAAGGTTAAGTGCTTTGGAAGCAGATTGTTGAGAGCTTCATATAGTTGAGGAAGATTTATCAAGGTTAATGTTTACCAAAGCATTCATGTCCAAACCAACATATAGCTGGTAGTCACTCAACTTCAGTAGTTGTGAGGTAATTGAGGGAAAAAATTCAACCTCGAATATAGTTGGGGCATATAGACTAATGAATGCAACTTTTTTTACCCTGAATGGATGTGCAGCAAAAAGCTAGGTGTCCTTTAATGTTGGCGCCAGTCCTTTCAACTGATAAATATTATGTCTCAAATAATATCATAACTCCTTTCGTACGAGTACCATCAGCTGATGCTACAACGGGTTTATAAAAACGGTTTTGAACCCTGGGAATGTCATTAGGTTTAAGATGTGTTTCCTGTAACAGCGCAATATCTATTTTCTTTCTGCGTGAGAAATCTAAAACCTTTGCTTAAAGGAAGTGGGAGGACCCAAAGGAGAAATTATGTTCTAAGCCTACACTGGTGATGTCCCACACTTTTCCTATGCTACATCGACGACTGCGTTGATGCTGCTTCCTGCACCCGTGCTGAACTCATCGATTTCATCCACTTTGCCTCCAACTTCCACCGTGCCCTCAAATTCACCTGGTCCATTTCCGACACGTCCCTTCTCTTTCTCAATCTCACTGTCTCTATCTGCGGAGACAGCTTATCCACCGGTCTGTTATAAACCAACGGACTCTCACAGCTACCTAGACTATACCTTGTCCCACCCTGCTACTTGTAAAAACACCATCCCCTTATCTCAATTCCTCTGACCCCACCACACCTGCTCTCAGGATGAGGAGTTTCATTCTAGAATGAAGGAGATGTCCTCCTTTATCAAAGAAAGAAGCTTCCCTTCCTCCATCATCAACTTTGCCCTCAACCGCATCGCTTCCATTTCACGCACGTCTGCTCTTACCCCATCCTCCTGCTATGCTACCAGGGATAGGGTTCCTCTTGTCCTCACCTACCACCCCACCAGCCTCTGCATCCAGCACATAATTCTCCAAAACTTCCACCACCTCCAACTGGATCCCACCACCTCCAACTGGATCACACCACCAAAAACATTTGTTCGCACACCCCCCCACCACTCTCTGCTTTCCGAAGGGGTTGGACCCTACGTGACTCCCTTGTCCATTTGTCCCTCCTGGCACTCATCCTTGCAAACAAAACAAGTGTTACACATGCCCCTACACCTCCTCCCTCACTACCACTTGGGGCCCCAAACAGTCCTTCCAGGTGAGGCAACACTTCACCTATGAGTCTGTCGAGGTCATATACGGTGTTCAGTGCTCCCAATGTGGCCTCTTGTATATCCGTGAGACCCGATATAGATTGGGAGACCGCTTCGCCGAGCATCTACGCTCCGTTTGCCAGAACAAGCAGGATCTCCCAGTGGCCACCCATTTTAATTCCACTTCCTATTCTCATTCTAGGATGTCCATCTAGGGCCTCCTCCACTGTTGGGATGAGGCCACATTTAGGTTGGAGGAACAACACCTTATATTCCGTTTCAGTAACCTCCAACCTGATGGCATGAACATCGATTTCTCAAGCTTCTAGAAATGCCAACCCCACCCCCACCCTCTCTCATGTTACTTCCTTGCCTGCCCATCACCTCCCTCTGGTGCTCTTCTTTCCCCCCTCTATTTTTCTTTCTTCCATGGCCTTTTGTCTCTTTCACCAATCGACTTCCTAGCTCTTTGTTTCATCCCTCCCCCTCCAAGTTTACCACTAACCTGGCATTTTTCTCTCTCCCCTCCCCCACCATTTTTCTCCGGTCCTGCCAAGGGGTTTCAGCCCAAATCGCCGATTGTACTTTCTTCCATAGAAACTGAAAAGCTATTGGCTTCGTGGGAGAAGCCAGAGAATGGTAATAGATAGTTCCTATTCTGACTACATGCCTGTTACTAGTGGTGTGGCCACTATCGGTGCTGGGTCCATTGTTGTTTGTCATCTATTTCAGCATGGTAGACTGGATCGGCAAGTTTGCAGATGGCACTAAGACTGGGGCGTAGTGCACAGTGCAAGCAGCTATCAATGCTTGCAACGGGTCCTGACCCAGCTGGGACAAGTATCTGAGTTATAGGGAAAAGCTGAGTAAGTAAAGACATTATTCTCTGACAGCATAGGACAGTGGTCCCCAGGTACCGGGCCGCGAGGAAATGATATGATTTGGCGATATGAAATGATATTAGTTAGCTGCACCTTTCCTCATTCCCTGTCATGCCCACTGTTGAACTTTAACGCACGCGAAGTCATCAGTGACCCAAGACGTGCAAAGGAATGGGTCCGTGACCCATTTGTGAATGTCCCCGGTGAATCATCCATGTCAACGCGGGAAAAAGATCAACACCTCCAGCTTGCAGATGATGGTAGGCTGAAAAGTATGTTTGACATAACATCTCTGCCGGCATTCTGGCTCAAAGTCAAGGCTGAATATCCTGAGAAAGCCACAAAAGCACTGAAAATGTTGCTTCCATTTCCAACATCATATCGCTGTGAAGCAGAGTTTTCTGCAATGAATGCAACGAAAACTAAATTGCAGAATAGCCTGGGCATAAGGAACCCCCTTCAAGTATTGCTGTTTCCCATCACCCCTCGATGGGACTGTCGTGTTGCAGGAAAACAAGCCCAGGGCTCCCATTGATTCAGCAATATTGGTGTGTTGCAATTGTTACGTACTCCGTAACTGGGTTGCCAAACCAGCAGAAATGGACCACTTAGTTGGAGTCTGGTTTAACAGAAACTAATAAAGTTTTATTAAAGAAATAAGTAACACAGTACTCTAATCGTAAGGATGTAAATGCAACAGGTTAGCAATGATAATACACACGTGTACACAGAACGAGGGTAACAGGAATCAACCAAGCTCTATCGCAGTCTAGGGGTAAAATGATCAGTCTTAAGTGATGCAGAGTTCAGTTCAGCTTAGTACAGTTCGCAGTAGTCGCTGTTGTGCCGTTGGAGAGAGAGAGAATGCAAATTTTGATTCAAACAGACCTTTGATGTTCTTCGCAGTTAGCTTTCGGGCAAACCCTTTTATGTCTTCTGTGGTCACCGACTGTGATCCCTCCGTTCCGGATATGACCATTCTTCCGCGGTGAACCCGGCACCCAGGCAAGGGCGGACACACACACCAGGTTCCCGCCGATCGTCCCTTTTCACCCTGTCAGTCTATGGTCGGTTCCCTTGATCCAAACCTCCAACTCCCAACAACTTGTGGGGGCACACTGCTCTTCCAGGGTCTCGTTATCTCGTGATCTCGTGGTGTGTGTCGTGCCTTAGCGAACCTGTTCTTTTTATCGCCCTGCTGGGATATCACCTGTCCATCAACTTCAAACAGTTCAGGTTCAAAGCAACCGGTCTGTCAATATTCTGAAATGTGTCACTCTCTCGTTAATCTCTCTCTTCTCTCTTATTAGCATTTTGAATGTTTCTCCATTGTCTCCCTTATTTCTCTCATCAGCATCAATCTTCTGATAACTTGGTTTGTCGTCACACCCCTATCCTTCAATGGATTTTTACCAGGGTAAAAGTTATGAGCATGAATACATTATTAGATACACACTAATATAAAGGGTCATCAGCTATTCGGCTAATACAGAGAACTTTAAGTAGTCAACACCTTGACAGACAGTCAGCAATTACATTTTCCGTTCCTTTTATATGTGTTATTTTAATATCCTCTAAGACCAGGCTCCAACTTAGCAACCTTTTGTTTTTATCCTTCATAGTGGCCAAAAACACTAATGAGTTGTGATCAGTGTAAATTCTCAGTGGTTTCCGTCCCGGACGAATATAACAAGGGTCGTCCCACACAAACTTAGCATTCTTTGGCAAGAGCTTAGTAAGAGGGAGGGTATATCCACAAAGTTTTTGCAAAACTTCCGATAGTACCCCACCATCCCCAAGAACCTTCTCAGGGCTCTCTTTTCTGTCCGGGTGGGGACTTCAGAGATAGCCCGCACCTTAGCCTGCATCAGAGCTAGCTGCCCCTGCCCTACCACAAATCTCATATAAGTGACCTTCACGGGGCCGAATTCACTTTTTGCGAGGTTCACTGTCACGCTGGCTCAGCCAGCTTTTTAAACAGTTCTTCTACTGCCACAATGTGCTCCTCCCACGTGTCACTCCAGACCACTAAATCGTCAATATATGCTTCTGCGTTCCTTAGCCCTTTTGTCACTGAATTAATCATCCTATAGGGATGTTGCTTACTAGGCTGACCTGATGTGACAACAACACCATGTACCGGCTCTTTGCATCACCTCGAGACATCCGGACATACGTGTGCGTGCCGGTTAATTTAGCTTTATCAGCGGCTCGCTCTGTTCGGGGGTTAAGTGAGAGAACACATCAGCAAAGTTGGCCAAAACAATAGAGTTCTCCCATCTGGTCGGCACCATACTTATCCTTTCAAAATGGGTTTTCCCCTTATCAGGTGGCATCCTAGCCTCATTCATTTTCGTGATAACACCAACTAGGTCTGCTCTCTTATCGTGGCAAGCTGTTAGCATATCAAGAGTCTGTAACTGTGTTAGCTCACGTCTACAATAGTCAATAGCATCCTTCCTCCTGTGCGGCCAGTAAAACTCTTTCATGATTCTATCGACTGTTTTCCTCACCCCAAAATGTCCACCGAGGGGTATCTTGTGGGCCAGGTTAAAAATCTCATCCCCATAAATTTTTGGCACTATCACCCCCACATTCCTCATCTGCGGGCACGGTACGTGGTCTCCATTTCCCCATTAGTACTCCCTCCTTCACATAATAGCCCACTGGCTCCCTTTTTAATTCTGCTTCAGAGAGAGCTGTCTCCGCCAAAACCATCAGCTCCTCGTCTCGCTCCTGTGCCTGTATAAATTCCTTCCTTGCTAATTATAAGTCTAACTCAACTCCCTTACTTCCTTCCGTTTTACTATGCTCCTTCTTTTCACTTTCTAACCCCTCCTGGTACAAGACTGGTAAAAACGTCTCAGCTAAATCTACATTCGCTTCGGCAGCCTTCTGGGACATGCGCCGAGTCACTGCGCAAACGGGATAAACCTCTAAGTCCATGGGCGGGGCCTCAATGCTGGCAGGCTGGCCTGTCAGTTTTACTGCTGAGTACACATTTCCACCGGCGAGGTCATTACCAAGTAAGACCTCCACATCTTCCATCGGTAATTCGGGCCTCACCCCTATCGTGACCGGTCCGGAGACCAAGTCGCTTTTTAGGTGTATCTGGTGCAAAGGTACTGCTTCAGTCCCTTTCCCAATGCCTTTTATCACCCTGACCTCCCCAGTCTGGGTCTCTGAACTAAAGTCTAACACACTCTTTAAGATCAAGGACTGACAAGCTCCAGTGTCTCTCCAGATCCATACTGGAGCCGGGTTTAACCCCTCCTTTACCGACACCAATCCGGCCGAGATAAACTTCTCGTGCCCTTCCTGAACTTTATCAGACATCTCCTCCCCTAACGGTTTGTTTGCCAGCTCAATACAGCCAGTCGGAACCGTTGTTTTTCCTTTCCCAGTCTCCTTCTTTGGGGCAAAGCACCTGGACGCAAAGTGACCGGCTTTCCCACAATTATAGCATACGACCCCAGGAGACTTCCTACCAAACTGCTCCCGGTCTTCCTTATCCTTCTCACTAGTCCCCGGCTTACTTTCTGACTTTTCTGGCGGACTCTCTCCGCCCTCTTGACTACCCTTCTGGTAGCTTTTACTCGGGGTAAACTTGGCTTTGTGTGTCAACGCGTATTCATCCGCTAATTTATCAGTTGCGGCTAAGGTTTCTGCCTCTTTCTCATCTAGATAGGGCCTTATACCTTCAGGGACACAACCTTTAAACTGCTCAATCAGTATTAGCTGTAGCAGTCTGTCATAATCCCCATTGACCCCTTTCGAGGCGCACCAACGCACACAATACATCTGCATCTCACGGGCAAACTCTAAATACGTGCGGCCCCACTGCTTCCTCGCATTCCGGAACTTCTGCTGGCATGTCTCCGGGACCAAATCATAAATCCTGAGTATCGCCTCTTTCACCACATCATACCTCTGGGCATCTTCTGCGGACAATGCAGAGTAAGTTTGTTGAGCTTTTCCTTTAAGTACGCTCTGAAGCAAAACAGCCCGCTTATCCCTCGGCCAGTCCTGACTTGCAGCGACCTTTCCAAAATGGAGAAAGTACCGATCAACGTCGGCCTCCTCAAATGGGGGAACCAGCCTAACCTCCTGGGTCGCCCTGAACCCTCCACCTTGGTTCGGCATGGGCCCCTGCGCTAGCATCATCCTTAACTTCTCCAGCTCAAATTCCCTTTCCCTCTGTTTCTCTCTCTCTTGTCGCTCTAACTGCATGTTCCTCTCTTCTTGTTCCAGCTGTTTTACCTGGAACTCGTGCTCGAGTCTCAATTTTTCAATCTGCAGCTATACTGCTTCTCCACCAGGTTTGCCCATAGATACCGCCTCCAGCTCCCCTTGGGGAAACACACCTTTAGATACATAATGCTCTATGATAGCTCTGTGCATCTCGCTCTCCTCATTGTCGACTTCCCCTTAAAAAGATTCAACCGTTTGGCAACAGTTGCCAACTCTGATTTCCTGGCATCCTCTAATGCCGCCAAGGTTGGTGCCTTTAGAAATTCCTCAATCTCCATTTCTGCTGTTTGCTCTTTCTTTCTTACGGGAATTTTAACCCTATCAATTTACCCAGTCCCAAATTTGGTGTTCAAAATCGCAGACGAGATCCCCACTTATGTTACGTTCCCCGTAACTTGGTTGCCAAACCAGCAGAAATGGACCACTTAGTTGGAGTCTGGTTTAACAGAAACTAATAAAGTTTTATTAAAGAAATAAGTAACACAGTACTCTAATCGTAAAGATGTAAATGCAACAGGTTAGCAATGATAATACACACGTGTACACAGAACAAGGGTAACAGGAATCAACCAAGCTCTATCGCAGTCTAGGGGTAAAATGATCAGTCTTAAGTGATGCAGAGTTCAGTTCAGCTTTGTACAGTTCGCAGTAGTCGCTGTTGTGCCGTTGGAGAGAGAGAGAATGCAAATTTTGATTCAAACAGACCTTTGATGTTCTTCGCAGTTAGCTTTCGGGCAAACCCTTTTATGTCTTCTGTGGTCACTGACTGTGACCCCTCCGTTCCGGATACGACCATTCTTCCGCGGTGAACCCGGCACCCAGGCAAGGGCGGACACACACACCAGGTTCCCGCCGATCGTCCCTTTTCACCCTGTCAGTCTATGGTCGGTTCCCTTGATCCAGACCTCCAACTCCCAACAACTTGTGGGGGCACACTGCTCTTCCAGGGTCTCGTTATCTCGTGATCTCGTGGTGTGTGTCGTGCCTTAGCGAACCTGTTCTTTTTATCCCCCTGCTGGGGTATCGCCTGTCCATCAAACTTCAAACAGTTCAGGTTCAAAGCAACCGGTCTGTCAATATTCTGAAATGTGTTTCTTTCTTGTTAATCTCTCTCTTCTCTCTTATTAGCATTTTGAATGTTTCTCCATTGTCTCCCTTATCTCTCTCATCAGCATCAATCTTCTGATAACTTGGTTTGTCGTCACACAATGATTTTATATGTTCATACCAGGGAAACATGCGCTGTGTGTTTACTATCAAAAACTTTACTTAAAATGTTATGATGCTATTGACTTATAGGTGACTTAAAATTCAGTGGTCCCCAACCTCTGGGCCGCGAAGAATGCAGCGGTACAGCGGTAGCCAGAACGCACGCAGCACACCTTTATGAAAAAAGCCGAAATAAACAAACTAATTGATTAGGTGCCGCCCGGCATGTAAATGTCGGCCCAGATCAGAGGCGACGCAATCGGTAATCACCTCTGATCTGGGCCGACATTTACGTGCCAGACGGCACCTAATCAATTAGCTTGTTTATTTTGGCTTTTTCCTTAAAGGTGTGCTGGGTGCGTTCCGGCCACCGCTGTACCGCTGCATTCTTCGCAGACCAGAAGTTTCGAACGACTGTTATAATTGACTTACCACTATACTCATGTAAGGAAAATATGCGCTGTGTGTTTAAATTCGTTAGATAAACCCCTTTAAAAACGAAATTGAGTGTATTAGCTACTTATAAGTGACTTATAGTTGACTTATCACCTATATTCCGGTCGTAATTAACACCCCACCCCGGGTCCGCAAGAATATTGTCCATATTAAACCGGTCCGCAGTGCAAAAAAGGTTGGGGACCCCTGACGTAGCAGAATGAGGGGAGATTTGATAGAAGTATACAAAATTATGAGTGATGTGGGTAGGATAAACACAAGCAGGTTGTTTTCACCACTGAGGTTGGGTAGGAACAGTACTAGAGTTATTAGGTTATGGGATAAAGGTGAAATATTTAAGGGGAACTTCTTCACTCAGAGGGTGGAGAGTGTGTGGAAAGAGCTGCCACTGGAAGTGGTGGATATGGGTTCAATTTCAACATTTAAGAGAAATTTGAATAAGTACATGGATGGGAAAGTTATGTATGGCTCTGGTCCAGGTGCAAGTTGATGGGACTAGACAGTATTGCAATTCATCATAGACTAGATGGGCCGAAGGGTATTATTACTGTGCTGTAGTGCTCCATGAATAAGGAGGAGGTTGGATCAGAAACAACAGTAAATCACTTAAAAAGGGAAATACAATGGAATGAGATAGAGTTTGATAGAGTTTGCTTAGAATGTGCCAATAGAATAGCAGGAAGGAAAGTTGGCAAGCAGTGGCAGTCATTTAAGTAATTCATTATACTGAGCAAAAATGTATCCAATAAGGAAAAAATGATTCTAAGGGGTGGAACCAACAGTGGCAAACTAAAGTTAAGCAAGGAATTACATCAAAATAGAACATATATAAGGAGGAAAATAATTCCAACTGATCTGAATAATGGGAAAAATTCAGAAACCAGAAAAGGAAGACTAAAAATAATAACATAGTGAGAAAAAGCATATAATGATGGAAATTTTGCAAGGAATACAAAACTGGGCAATAAATGCTCCTTTGTGTAATTAAACAGGAAAAGAGAGGCAGTCGGAGTAAGGTAGGAAAATTTTATTGCAATTTACAAGAACATGAATGAGATTGTATCATAGAACCATAGAACGCTACAGCACAGAAACAGGCCTTTTCGCCCTTCTTGGCTGTGTCAAACTATTTTTCTGCCTAGTCCCACTGACCTGTGCCTGGACCATATCCCTCCATACACCTCTCATCCATGTACAGCCAAGTTTTTCTTAAATGTTAAAAGTGAGCCCGGATTTACCACTTCATCTGGCAGCTCATTCCACACTCCCACCACTCTCTGTGTGAAGAAGCACCCCACCATGTTCCCTTTAAACTTTTCCCCCTTCACCCTTAACCCATGTCCTCTTTTTTTTCTCCCCTATCCTCAGTGGAAAAAGCCTGCTTGCATTCACTCTATTTGTACCCATCATAATTTTATATACAGGTTTCCCCCGCCATCCAAAGGTAGAGCTTTCCTATGAAACGGTTCGTAAGCCGGAATGTCATAAAGCGAAGAAGCAATTACCATTTATTTATATAGGAAAATTTTGTAAGCGTTCGCAGACCCAAAAATAACCTACCAAATCATGCCAAATAACACATAAAACCTAAAATAACAGTAACATATAATAAAAGCAGGAATGATATGATAAATACACAGCCTATATAAATTAGAAATACAACAATTGCCTGCACTGTTCTCCGTAGCGAAAATCTCATGCAAGCGCTCTTGGCAGAAAAACGGCGCAAGCGCCGTCGGCAGAAAATCTCACGCAAGCGCTCTCCAGTAACCTTTAAGCTATGAAGCTGCCAAATCATACCAAATAACACAAAAAGATACACAGTCTATATAAAGTAGAAATAATGTATGTACAGTGTAGTATCACTTACCGGAATTGGGACAGTGTCGAGCGCACTGATGATGGTGTGTTAGGCTGAGCCGTCGCAGGTTGGGGTGGTGCAGTGGCCCCCAACCTCCGTGCAGTGAACCAATACCGATCCGCGAAGCGTGCAGGAGTCCAGTGGTGGCTGGAACGCACCCAGCACATCTTTAAGAAAAAAGCCGAAATAAACAAGCTAATTAATGAGGTGTCGCTCAGCACGTAAATGTCGGCCCAGATCAGAAGCATTTGCTGATTACATAGAGCAAGTGAAATCCGCAATCGCTTCTGATCTGGGCCGACATTTACGTGCCGGGCGGCACCTAATTAATTAGCTTGTTTATTTCGGCTTTTTTCTTAAAGACATGTTGGGTGCCTCCTGGCTACCGCTGCAATCTCCACAAATTGGTATCTGTCCATGGCCCGGGGTTTGGGGTGGTGGGACACTGAGGTTTTGATTGTTATCCTTTCCTCTTCCAACTGCATCAGCTCTTCATCTATCAGTTCTTGGTCATGGGATGCCAAAACCTCTTCAACATCATCTTCGTCAACTTCCACAAGCCAAACTCACTTCGTCCTTACTTCGTTCACCACGATCGAAACGCTTAATTATGTCTAGTTTTACGCTAAGTGTAACACCCTTACGAACTCTTTTAGGCTTTTCCGATACCTTAGAACTCATCTTGCTAACAGCTGCTCACAGGCACGTGTTTAAGTAATGCCGGCGAGAATTCCGTTCCGAATCCGGGGGAGAGCGGCTGCTTGGGACACGTGCTGATTTTTTTCCGCGCGCTACTTTTTTCGTAACAGTGAAAACACCTTCTGTTAGCAAAAACAGGGAACTAATGTAGGTCTTTCGTAACAGTGAGGTTTCGTAAAGCGAACGTCCGAAAAGCGGGGGACATCGCACCTCTATCAAATCTCCACTCATTCTTCTACACTCCAGGGAATAAAGTCCTAACCTATTCAACCTTTCCCTGCAACTCAGTTTCGCAAGTCCCGGCAACATCCTTGTAAACTTCCTCTGCACTCTCTCAACCTTATTAATATCCTTCCTGCAATTTGGTGACCAAAGCTGAACACAATACTCCAGATTCAGCCTCACCAATGACTTAAACAGCCTCACCATAACATTACAACTCTTATACTCAATACTATGATTAATAAAGGCCAATGTACCAAAAGCTCTCTTTACGACCTTATCTACCTGTGACGCCACTTTTAGGGAATTTTGTATCTGTATTTCCAGATCCCTCTGTTCTACTGAACTCCTCAGCACCCTACCATTTACCTTGTATGTTCTACCTTGGTTTGTCCTTCCAAAGTGTAATACCTCACACTTGTCTGTATTAAACTCCATCCGCCATTTTTCAGCCCATTTTTCCAGCTGGTCCAAATCCCTCTGCAAGCTTTGAAAACCTTCCTCACTGTTCACTACACCTCCAATCTTTGTATCATCAGCAAATTTGCTGATCCAGTTTTCCACATTATCATACAGATCATTGATATAGATGACAAATAACAATGGACCCAGCACTGATACCTGGAACACTGAATAATTTCAGTCTCTCTCCTAAAAGGAAACATGCTATTTCACTGGATGCAGTTCATAGAAGCTTCACTGGAATGGGCCCAATAAGGTAAATTGTCTCGAGGAAAGTGTAAGCAGACTGCCACACAACTCATTGCTTAGAAACATAACAGTTAGTCTTATTGAAGCACGTATGATTCCAAGGGGACTGGACAGGTTAAGTGCTGACAGGATGGTTCCTCTCCTTGAAAGCCACTGATCAAGCCCTGAGCAGATATGGGAATTCTTGGTTCATGCAGGGCTTATGGTTGGAGAAGACTAAATGATTTTCTGGGGGATACATCTGTTATATTGTGCAACTCCAAAACATAAAAACTAGTTGAAAGGAAAACAAGAGAGCCAGGAATGTGAGTCTAACTTCATTTTTTACTTTAAGTGAAGTGTGTACATATCACATAGTGACATGATGATGTATACCAATTATGTACTTTTACATATAACCCGCAATGCATGATTTAAGCTATATTGCTTGTCTATTGTTAATTTTCAAATTGTAAATCTCAAGGCTACGCGGTACCGTGTCACTCTCACCATTATCAGATTTTTCATTAACAGCATGCAGATTAGTGCTCTTTTTGAAACTGCAACTTAACTTCTGACCTTTTCTTCCTCCCTAAGCACTCCATTTATATTTGTCTGCCCAACATGCTCTTTGTATGCATCCTACTTTATTGCATTTTCTGCAAGTTTCGCCTTTAAACCTGGATGGTCTGGTGTATGTGAGCCCTTAGCAGAACGGTAGCATAACTAGTTTGGCCAGTCTGGCTTCTGCTTAGACATTGCAATTTTGTTCACACTCATTTTCATTCCTGACTGCAACTCAGTTATGTCTCCATCTGCTGTCTCCATTGATACAGCTATTTCAACTGTTCCTTCAAATGTAAGTTGTGCTTCATTTACAAGTTGTTTTTGAATGCTTTCTTATAAGATTCCATAAACTGTATGATCTCTCAGGGCATCATTAAGCCCATCATTGAACTGACAATGCTCAGTCTCTTTAAGTCAGCCATATATGCTGAAACAGATCACCCCCTTTTGTTTTCACTTATGAAACCAAAAATGTTCTGCAAACTACATGCTTTTCAATCCAATGCAGTCATCAAATTTGGCACTTGCTTCTCATTGGCTAGATCATTTGGTTTAAAATATTGCTCAATTCATTCCATAAACAATATCCAGTCACATGCTGTATACTCAAATGTGTCAATCTTTCCAATGTAGCCCTTTTACTTTTCATGATTATTATCACCCACACACTTTTCAGAATCAGATTTAATATCACCGACATAGAAAGACAGAAACATAGAAAACCTACAGCACAATACAGGCCCTTCGGCCCACAAAGCTGTGCCAAACATATTCTTACTTTAGAAATTACCTAGGGTTACCCATAGTCCTCTATTTTTCTGAGCTCCATGTACCTGTCCAGGAGTCTCTTAAAAGACCCTATCGTATCCGCCTCCAACACCATTGCCGGCAGCCCATTCCACGCACTCACCACTCTCTGCGTAAAAAAACTTACCCTGGCATCTCCTCTGTACCTACTTCCAAGCACCTCAAAACTGTGCCCTCTCATCTTAGCTATTTCAGCCCTTGGAAAAAGCCTCTGACCAACCACACGATCAATGCCTCTCATCATCTTATAACCTCTATCAGGTCACCTCTCATCCTCCGTGGCTCCAAGGAAAAAAGGCCGAGTTCGCTCAACCTATTCTCATAAGGCATGCTCCCCAATCCAAGCAACATCCTTGTAAATCTCCTCTGCACCCTTTTTAAGGTTTCCACATCCTTCCTGTGGTGAGGTGACCAGAACTGAGCACTGTACTCCAAGTGGGGTCTGACCAGGGTCCTATATAGCTGCAACATTACCTCTCGGCTCCTAAACTCAATCCCACGATTGATAAAGCACCTTATGCTTTCTTAACCACAGAGTCAACCTCCCTAAGATCCCTCTGATCCTCCACACTGCCAAGAGTCTTACCATTATGGTGTGAAATTTGTTGTCTTTACAATACCAGTAGAATGCAATACATAATAATAGAAAAAGCAGCTGAATTACAGTAAGTATATATATTTATCAAGTTATGTTATACGGCTCAGAATATTGGACAATATCTAGTAATATGAGGAAACAAATTGTAGCAGCAGAGATATGGTTTTTGAGGAGGATAAAAAGAATATCATGGACGAAAGGAATATCTAACGAAGATGTCATGAACAGAGCAAACACAAAAGAGAAGTAATGTATGAGATCATGAAAAGGCAACGTAACTTCATTGGACATGTGATTAGGAAAGAGGAGTTAGAATGCATGGTAATTATGGGAAAGATTGAAGGGAAGAAAGCAGGAGGAAGATAAAGGCAAATGATGATGGAGACAGCAGCCAGAGAACTGGAAATGAAGACCAATGAATTGATCCACTTGACCCAAAACAGGAGTGTGTGAGCCATGGCAGTCAAAGCTCAAACTCGGCATGGCACCTGATGATGATGATGATGATATATATTTAAATAGTTACATTAGGTAGTGCAAAAATAGAAAAAAGTAATAAAATGTAATGAGATAGTGTTCATGGGTTCAATGTCCATTTAGAAATCAGATGGCAGACGGAAAAATCTCGTGAATTTGTCTATTTTCTGCCTTTTTAAAAACCCAACAGCATCTGTCCCTTCTGAAGAACATGCGATGCATTTTTTTTTAACTTGACCGTTTCTCGCTGCGTTTTTTTTAAACTGGAACGTCTCACTGAATTTCAACAGGTAGGTAGTTATCTCAGGTTTGTTTAAAACTTCCTTGTCGCCACTCTTATGTTTTGTAACTTCAAGACACAAAAACTCATTTAAAGGAAAACAAGAGAGCCAGGAATCTAAGTCTAACTTTGATTTTTACTTTAGGCAAGGCACATATGTATCATGTGGTGGCGTGATGATGTATGCCATTTACGTAATTTTACATATAACCTGCAATTTATTATACAAACAACAAATAATGTGTAAGGGTTTCTTCTTTTACGTTACTGCTACGGTGAATAAAATGGCTTCTCTGTACTGTTAACTGCTGAGACAGTGGTTCTCTAT
The DNA here is from genome assembly GCF_963921235.1 of Mobula hypostoma. Taxonomy (NCBI): domain Eukaryota; kingdom Metazoa; phylum Chordata; class Chondrichthyes; order Myliobatiformes; family Myliobatidae; genus Mobula; species Mobula hypostoma. The sequence continues at coordinate 30,342,199 of NC_086108.1, read as the reverse complement.
TGCAGTATGTTTGCGTTATAATTAGTGATAACAGGACTTGTATTTATTTGCTAACCAATTGGGATAGATGTTATTCTTTCTGTCTGTGTGAAAGCTGTTAGTTTGCGTGGGCTTCAGGAAGAAGGCGCGAGGAGGATGAAAAGAGAAGACGTGGCTTGAGGAGACGGTTGCTGGACCCACTGGGCCTGGGCTCGGGGCGGGAGCCCAGGGTCTGACTAGCAAAGGAGGATCAGCGAAAGGGAATCCGTGAGCTCCAACGTTTGTGCACTGGACATGATTATGAGATTACTGGCACCTTTTATTTGTTTTCCTTTTCTTTTGTTTCTCTATTAACCCCATACTTGAATAACAAATCTTACTCGTTTAACTGCACATTGTGGACTGAATATTATTTCGAGATACGGATGTTACAGAGGGGACACAACATGCAATGTCCACCCAAAGAAGAGTGCTAAAGTTTGGCCAGGTAGGGGGCACCACCCCCAAGATCATGCCACTAGGCAAAGCGAGTGTTACAATGCTTAAACAACCAGTACACCTACAACATTACTCAAGTATTACTCAATTACTAAATACACAACGTTCATCCACAACTGACTATAAGGTCTATAAAAACCATGGCATATTCGTTCAGATTTTTTGATGTGTGCTGGAACATTGCCCAGTCCACTGAGTCTAAGCAGTCCCACAGTTGCTCCTCTGCCTCCCGTGGCCGCCTCCTCATTATCCTTACTTCTGAAGCCATGCACTTTAGCCTCTGCCTGTATGCAGGTAGGAGGAGGACAGCCAGATAATCAGATTTCCCAAAATGTAGTCCAGGCATCAAACTGTAGGCATTCTTTATGGTAGTGTGGCAGTGGTCAAGTGCTGCAGGTGATATGTCAGTGATAGGGAATTTCATGGTGATTTTTATGATCAGCAGCCCAAAATCCTTAAGATACACCCAAAAGTATTCAGGAAGGTTCTTTAAGCAAGCTTGACTGAAGTCCCCAGCAATGATTTGAAAGGTGTCAGAGTAGGCTGATTTTTCTTTGTTAATTGTGACACGTAATACATTGAGTGCTCACATAACATCGGCCTTTGGCAGCATGTAAACTGCGGTCAGGATTACAGAGAACTCTCTTGGTAAATAGAATGGACGGCACTTAATCATTAGGTGTTCGGGTTGGGAGAACAAGAGTGTGACAAGACCACTACATCTGAAGACCAGAAAGAGTTTATCATGAAACACAGACCACTACCTTTTGCTCTCTGCAAATCAGCAGCCCAGTCCATAAGGTGGATCGAGAAACCCTTGAGACTAACCGCCATATCTAGCTTGTCCAAGGTGAGCCATGTCTCTGTAAAACAGAGAGCACAACAATGCTACATTTCCCTGTGATACAGCAATCTTGCCTTCATGTGTTCTACCTTGCTCTCCGTGACTGTGCATTTCCTAATGAGACACTGGGTAGAGGAAGTTTTACATCCTGCCATTTTAGTCTGGCTTGAAGTGTTCCCTGCCAACCTCTCTTCCAGCCATGGTGATGGCCAAGCTTTGTTCCCTTAAAGGTGCCATATCTGCATTCAATAGACAATAGACGATAGATGCAGTAGGCCATTCGGCCCTTCGAGCCAGCATCGCCATTCACTGTGATCATGGCTGAACATCCACAATCAGTATCCAATTCCTGCCTTATCCCCATAACCTTTGATTCCACTATCTTTAAGAGCTCTATCCATCTCTTTCTTGAAAGCATCCAGAGACTTGGCCTCCACAGCCTTCTGGGGCAGAGCATTCCATATATCCACCACTCTCTGGGTGAAAAAGTTTTTCCTCAACTCCGTTCTAAATGGCCTACCCCTTATTCTTAAACTGTGGCCTCTGGTTCTGGACTCACCCATCAGTGGGAACATGCTTCCTGCCTCCAGCGTGTCCAATCCCTTAATAATCTTATATGTTTCAATAAGATCCCCTCTCAGTCTTCTAAATTCCAGGGTATACAAGCCCAGTCCCTCCAATCTTTCGACATATGACAGTCCCACCATCCCGGGAATTAACCTTGTGAACCTACGCTGTACTCCCTCAATAGCAAGAATGTCCTTCCTCAAATTTGGAGACCAAAACTGCACACAGTACTCCAGGTGTGGTCTCACCAGGGCCCTGTACAGCTACAGAAGGACCTCTTTGCTTTTATACTCAATTTCCCTTGTTATGAAGGCCAGCATGCCATTAGCTTTCTTCACTGCCTGCTGTACTTGCATGCTTGCTTTCAGTGACTGATGTACAAGAACACCTAGATCTCGTTGTACTTCCCCTTTTCCTAACTTGACTCCATTTAGATAATAATCTGCCTTCCTGATCTTACCACCAAAGTGGATAACCTCACATTTAGCCACATTAAACTGCATCTGCCATGCATTTGCCCACTCATCCAGCCTGTCCAAGTCACCCTGCATTCTCATAACATCCTCCCCACATTTCACACTGCCACCCAGCTTTGTGTCATCGGCAAATTTGCTAATGTTACTTTTAATTTCCTCATCTAAATCATTAATATATATTGTAAACAGCTGCGGTCCCAGCACTGAACCCTGCGGTACCCCACTGGTCACCGCCTGCTATTCCGAAAGGGACCCGTTAATCGCTACTCTTTGCTTCCTGTCAGCCAGCCAATTTTCAATCCATGTCAGTACTCTGCCCCCAATACCATGTGCCCTAATTTTGCCCACTAATCTCCTATGTGGGACTTTATCAAAGGCTTCCTGAAAGTCCAGGTACACTACATCCACTGGCTCTCCCTTGTCCATTTTCATAGTTACATCCTCAAAAAATTTCAGAAGATTAGTCAAGCACGATTTCCCCTTCGTAAATCCATGCTGACTTGGACCGATCTTGTTACTGCTATCCAGATGTGTCGTAATTTCATCTTTTATAATTGACTCCAGCATCTTTCGCACCACCGACATCAGGCTAACCGGTTTATAATTCCCTGTTTTCTCTCTTCCTCCCTTCTTGAAGAGAGGGACAACATTAGCCACCCTCCAGTCCACGGGAACTGATACTGAATCTATTCAGAATCAGATTCCTGAGAGTCAAGTCCGCCAAGCCCTTCAGGATATTGGAAAGATCATTAGTTTCTTTAGACGGTTCAAAACTACATTCTTAAAGCGATATGAAAGGCAGCAGATTGCAGCAATAGCTGCTTAGAAAACGTATACTGAGAAGTTTTGTGAGCTGTCCATAAAACACTTGTGTATCACCAGCGCCATCTTTCTTCAGTTCTCTCACATTCAGTGGCAAATAACAACCAAGAATTAAATAACTCCTTTGTTTCAATAAATTAATCCATGTGGTTTCTCCCCACCACAGCCCTGGCTCCCTCCAGAGGTCTCCACTACAACAAAATACTAAAAAAATACAAACTATTAAGGAATGGCTGAGAACACCAAGACTTGGGACCAATAACATTTAAACTGCAGATAGTGAAGACAAGCTCAGGAATTAACTGCACCCTTAGATAAATGTACCACAATGAATGGAGTAGTGGCATCTTCTAAACAATGTGGGAAAATGCTCATAAGATACAATCCACAAAATGCAGAACAAATCCTAACTTGTAATTACTACCACTCCCCCATCATTAAAGTCTCAATCATCAGTACGTAGATGGAGAGCATTAACAAGATTCCCAAGTTACACCTAATCATTTACAGCCTGCTTACTGATGGGTGAGCTGTGGTTCTCCCCAAACCACAAAGCTCCAGACCAGAATAAAGACAAACCAAATGCAAGTAAAATCTGAATTCTAAAGCTGAGCAGAAAGTAAATGCTTTTACAGTAACTGGCCAAATGCAGCATCAAAGATTGCAATCAAGTAGAATTGGCAGAAAACTTGCTACTGGCTGGAGTCATAATCAGCACATGGAAGATGAGAGTGGTTGTTTAAGAGAAATCTTGGCGACCACAGGAAACTGCCCTGAGCATTATTCCAAGCTCAAATGTCTTTAATTATTTCAGGAAAGAATCTTCAATAAGCCGAGGCATTCACTGACATTCATTTGCAGTTCCTCAAATAATCATGCACTCCATGCCTACATACTATACGACACTTAAGACGGCATTCAAGTATGTGCTGATAAATTGAAAGTATTACAGTGGATTACTGTATTATCCTTACTCTAAATGGGACACATTGGGATCAGTACATATTGGACCAATTAAACCACTGCCCCAATTAGTCAAAGTTACTTGGAAGTAGTTAAAGAAGGTATTAAAAAAACAAGCTACTGTTCAATGGAGTAACAAATTATGCATTTAAATGAAATACAGAACAAATTAAAACACTTCAAAAACTGCAACAGTACAGGTCCACAATCCCTTATCCGAAATCCTTGGGGCCAGTTGCATTTCGGAATTCAGAATTTTTCAGATTTTAGACCCCACCTCCCCCCGATACCAAACAACATGTATGCTCAAGTCCCTTATTTAACCAGTCTCAGCACAGTGGACTTTAGGACCCAGCGGCTCACCAAACCTACACACATCCTCCCATATACTTTAAATCATCTCTAGATTACTTATAGTACCGAAATTAAATTAAAGGCATCCGTTAGTCTTGCAAGACCATGGATCTGTGCCTAGAAAGCCTTCACTCTCCAGGGCACAGGCCTGGGCAAGGTTGTATGGAAGACAGGCAGTTGCCCATGCTGCAAGTCTCCCCACTCCACGACACTAATGTTGTCCAAGGGAAAGGCATTAGGACCCATACAGCTTGGCACCAGTGTCGTCGCAGAGCACTGTGTGATTAAGTACCTTGCTCAAGGACATAACACGCTGCCTCGGCTGGGGCTCAAACTCACAACCATCAGATCGCTAGTCGAATGCCTTAACCATTTGGCCATGTGTCCACTTATAATACCTAATACAATGTAAATGCTATGTAAATAATTGTTATACTGTATTATTTAGGGAATAATGACAAGACAAAATTTTATTTCCAACAAAAACATTCAATAAAACATAAAGATACACAGCTTCAAATGAACCGAATCAAACACATGGTAAATGACTTATTGGAATAAATGTAGAACGTCACTGTCAGTATAAAACTTCAGTAACTTGTCTTTCTGTTTATTTAAATCATATACAGTGGTAGTTCCGACACTATTTTCTTCAGTAAGATGCCGAACAAACACACCACGATCAAGCTTCTGCAATAACTCCACTTTCTGCGTTATTGATAGAGAAGATTCCTTCTCTTTTTCTCATTGTTACCCATAGGGGTATCTGCAGCTCTTTTTGACATTTTCACAGTGGAATTAAACACAAAGTCAACAGTGAACACAAAATATCAGCAAACAGCAAATGCATGTGTAACCAGTACGAGCGCTGAGCCACAACTGACATCTGGTGGCCTCTGCTAGTGCTGTCACGACACAGCTGAGTGATGTCAGCTGTTGGTGAAAAAAATTCCATTTTCGGAGCTTTTTGGATTTCAGTATTTCGGATAAAGGAATGTGCACCTGTACTATAGTTATTGACTATAAGTTATCAACAGAGGAATTCAACCTGTATACCCTGTTCTTTTGATTGACTGTAAATGAACAAAATCAGCAGACACTTAACGTAGATAATAAAGTGTCTTCATACAATAATTTCAATGATTGCATCCTTCAAATCTTCATTTTCATTGTAACATTCAAGATGATCGTGAATACCTTCAAATTATTTGTAGTTCCTAATGTAAAGGGTTTCTTCTTTTATGTTACTGCGTATGTTAGTCAAAATGACTTTTGTTTTGTTAATCTTTTATGTTACTGCATATGTTAATTAAAATGGCTTCTTTGTTATGTTAAACGCTGATAAAGTCTCTAGCTAGCAGTTTGCTTGGGTTATATTATAGATAACAGAGTAAATGAACCAATGGGTGTCCATATTATTCTTTCTTGGGGTGATATGCTGTCTCATATGGGTGGGAACCAGGGAGGTTTGGTGGGGAGTTGGTGGAGAGAACAGGAGGACGATCATACGACTGGGAACCAGGGGGTTTTGGTGGGGAGACCGTGAGGACGACGGGCGTGCGGGGAGTGCTCTGGTCAATCACTTCAGGTGGGGAGTTGGAGGAGAGACCGTGAGGACGATGGACGTACGGGGAGTGCTCTGGTCAATCACTTCCGGTGGGGAGTTGGAGGAGAGACCGTGAGGACGATCATATGGTTGGGAACCAGGGGGTTTTGGCGGGGAATTGGAGGAGAGACTGTGAGGACGACGGACGTGCGGGGAGTGCTCTGGTCCATCACTCCGGGTGGTGTCTCATATGGCTGGGAACCAGGGGGTTTTGGGGGGGGAGTTGAAGGAGAGACCGTGAGGACGACGGATGTACGGGGAGAGCTCTGGTCCATCACTTCCGGTCGTCCCGGGCTGCCACTTGAAGGGATCAGAGTGGATCGCAGAGGGAAGAAAGGAGGTCCCGAGCTCCAACGTGTGCACGAAGAAATTGAACTTTGATAAGTCTGGCGCCTTTTCCATTCCTTTTTGTATTGTACCTCTATTAATCTCATAGACTTAGTAATATCTATAAAGTGTAATTGGTAGAATGTACATTGTGTGCTGGCTGATGATTGATGTTTGAAGCTGAATCAGGTGGCAGTTATACAGCAACCGAGGTAACCCGGAGACAAGGTGGGCGGTGGACGGGGTTTCCCCAGATAAATACGAGCCAATATAGCTGAGCGTTACAATCGTGGGGGCAGACGTCCGGATTTGAATTTTCGGTAAAGCTGTATAAATCGCCATGTTAAGTAGTGTGGAGATGGATCGAGATAAGATTGTAAACTGATGTGAGTTAGAGGACGTACCGGTGAATCATGCGTGCGTATTAAATGGGGTGGATTTCCGCATTTCGGGAGATGTACTAGTGCGAGGGTTGAGTTTGATCAAAGGTATAGGGCAGGTAGGACTGGTAGCTAGAAGGTGCGGTAAAGAAGTGGAATCTAGCTGGGTGTTGGCTCGTACGAGTGCTGACATCATGACGTTGGAACTGCCAGTGACAGTCGGCGTCCAAGGGGAGGGGGGCCGTGGGGCCTCCACACCCTCTCGGAGGAAGAAGTGAGGAGATACTGGAGGAGGAGCTAGATGAGACCCCAGGGGAGGTGCCAGTAGCCAGTGGTAGAGGGTCAGAGTGGGAAGGCCACCATTACCTCCCTGGTGAGAAGGCTCAAGGGGCCCTGACCGAAACTGAGAATTTTCTCAGGAGCCACGCCTACCCTGGAAGGGGAGGATGACTATGAGATATGGATTGAAAATAAGTCCCAGTTGTTAGAGGCGTGGCCAGGTTCAGATGAGGAAAAGAGACAGCGATTGGTGGGAAGTTTGAGGGGAGGGGCGGCCGGTGTAGACTGGGAGTTGAAGGCGGAACGGCCCTCGGCTTCCCTGGCGGAGTATCTGGAAGCTTTGGAGGAAATGTTTGGACTGTCAGGCGATCCCTGGGAGCTTTTAGCGGAGTTTCACCACATTGGGCAGGGTAGAGGGGAAAAGCTCTCAGAATACATTTTTCGGCTGGAGAGAATGTTTACTGGGTTGCGGCGCTGAGGGGTAGTGAAGGCGAACGAAGTGGCGAGGTTGAGGATGAGTCAGATATTTAATGGTTCCCTGGAGGAGGACAAGGTGACTTGGAGTCTCCGGCAGTCCTATAAAAGGAGCCCCCCTCCATCATTCGGGCAGCTGATTAGAGAGGTGCGGGAGGAGGAGAGCGTGTTGGGCCGGAAAAGGGGCTCAGGCCACCGGGGACGGTACTCAGCAGTTCAGAAGGTGGTGGTTGGGTTCAGAACCGAGAAACCCAAGTGGTCCCGGGGAGGAAGGGACCCCTCGCTTGAGGGGATGGACAGGGAGAGTACCCGCTTCGGGGGACAGCCCGCACTGTGGGCTGGGAGTGGGGGGGCGTCCCGGGAGGAGAGGGGCAGCAGGTAGCGTGTACTATAACTGGGAAAGAGGGGCATTTCCAGCGGGAATGTGAGTGGCTGGGGGTGTGCTACAGCTGTGCCGAAGCGGGTCACTTTCGGAGGGATTGTGAGAGACAAGGCACCCCTCAGAGGGAAAGCCCCTGGGCCAATAAGAAGGGAGAGGTGTCAGAAAACTTACGAGAGACTCAGTGAGGGAATGCACTGGAGTTTCAGGAGGAACAAATTCCCAGAAATCAGCCATGGGACCCCCGAAACCCCAAGCCCTTATTCTGAATGAACTGGTGGGAACTTGTTCCAGCATGTCCCTACGGATAGAGGGGATCTTTACAAGAATCATCCTTGACACAGGATCGCAGGTTACCTTATTGTACCGGTGGTTCTACAACAAATATCTAAAGCATTTGCCAGTAACCCCATTTAATGCGCTGGAGATTTGAGGCATGTGATGGTGATTACCCTTATGATGGGTACCTGTCAGTGAGATTGGAATTCTCGGAGGGTGATGTGGGAGTGTCGGAAGCCCTTGAGACGTTGGTGTTGGTTTGTCCGGACCCAGTGGAAATAGGTGGTGCTGCCCCTCTGGTGGGGACCAACTCCCCTCTGGGACGACAGCTCCTGGGAGCCTGTAAGGAGAAGGCAGGGGAGAACTTTCCGGAGACCCACTCAGTACACCCAGTGTTTCGAGTGGTGTTCAAAGAAGTGGGTGACCCCCAGGGGCTGGATCCTGACTTCAAACGAGGGACGGTGGGGTGTACTCAGGCGAGGCCTAAAGTGATACGGCCAGGGGAGGTGGCACTAGTGATGGGGAACCCCAGATTCCCCGGAATACAGGCCGGCGAGGCCCTGTTAGTAGACAGAAAGACCTTGAAGGGGAGTCCCGGTTCCCGGTTTGGGTACTGGTGAGATCTAAATTGCAGAGGCCCTCGGTTGTACAGGCACGCCGGATGGGGGTGACTGTAAGGAACACAACAGAGAGGGAGATCACCTTTAAGCGCAGGATGCCCCTTGCGTACTTGTTCTCGGTGACGGTGATGCCTAGCACCCCCGTGAGTCCCACTGGAGGAAAACTATTGGAGAACAGGGGGCGGCCGACCGAGGAGGCCTTTAATTTTAAGGACTCCCCTGTACTGCTGGGGTATAAGAGAAGGCTGGTGGAGAAAATGCTGAAGCTAGGGGATGTCTTTTCTCAGGGCAAGTTTGATGTGGGCTGTTCCAAAAGCACTCGTCACACTATCCAGGTGACGAATGACACCCCATTTAGAGAAAGGTCGCGGCGGTTGGCCCCAGCAGATGTAGAAGATGTGCGGCAGCACTTGCGGAAGTTGAAGGATGCAAGGATTATCGAGGAGTCCCGGAGCCCCCGTGCGTCCCCCATAGTGGTGGCTAGGAGGAAAAATGGGAAGGTACGCATGTGCGTGGACTATAGGACCCTGAACCGCCGCACTGTCCCCAATCAGTATACGGTCCCAAGGTGGAAAACGCATTGGCCTGTCTGAGTGGTGTGCAGTGGTTTAGTGTCTGGATTTGCGGAGTGCGTATTACCAGATTCCGATGAGTGAGGCCGATAAAGAGAAGACAGCCTTTATCTGCCCCCTGGGATTTTTTCAGTTCGAACGAATGCCCCAAGGCATATCGGGGGCCCCAGCCACCTTCCAGAAGCTCATGGAGAGGACGGTGGGGGATATGAACCTGCTCTAGGTGTTGGTGTATCTGGATGACTTGATAGTTTTTGGATCTACTTTGGAGGAACATGAGGAGTGGCTGCTGAAGGTGTTGAGTCGGCTGAAGGAGGAAGGGTTGAAACTTTCCCTGGTAAATGCCAGTTCTGTAAGCCATCGGTCGGCTGTGTTGGACACATAATTTCGCAAAATGGAGTGGCTACTGATCCGGCTAAGATAGACAGTGACTAACTGGCCGAGACCCCAGAAGGTGAGCGCCCTGCGCTCGTTTTTGGGGTTCTGTGGGTATTACCGGCGATTCGTGAAAGGATACGCTAAAATGAGTCACCCATTGAACCAGTTGTTGTGTGGCTATCCACCTGTGGGGAAGAAAAGGAAGGGAGACCGAGGGCAGGAGGCAGGAGGATACTTGAACCCGGCGGAGCCTTTTGGATCAAGGTGGGATGCTCAATGTGAGGAGGCATTCCAATCTCTGAAAAGGGCGCTGATACAGGCCACGGTGTTGGCTTTTGCCAATCCCCGGAAGCCGTATGTGCTGCACACTAATGTGCGGCAGCCACCAAGCAGAATCAGGGGAATAAGAGGAGGTATGATCAGAAAGTGAAGTTCACCCAATTATTGCCGGAAGACCGGGTCCCTATCCAGAATTTAAGACTACCTGGTAAGCACAAGTTGGCAGATCGCTGGGCGGCCACCCCCTATGTGGTAGAAAGCCAGTTGCCGAATCTACCTGTTTACCGGGTGAGACCAGAGGATGGGAAGGGGCCTGTCAAGGTACTCCATCGGAACCACCTGTTACCTCTGGGTCGAGAGGTGCAGGTAGACCAAGAGCCCGAATGGGAGTTTACGCCTACTACGAGGACTCTGCAATGGCACGGGGCAAGGGAAGAGCTCGCTGCGAAAGAGGCGGGACCGGTCCCCACCCCAGAAAGGGATACTTCATCGGAAGACGATGATTCGAACGTGTGGCACCTGTTTCCGTTCGCTAATTCCCCGGTACCGGAAGAAGAGGCGGGAGGAGAAGATGGCAGCGCAACGTAGATATCGTAGTTGTAAGTAGGATGCCGTGCACAATTTTGATTTGATGGAGACAGATGTGAGAAGGCACAGAGGAACATCCGGAGAAATTTCTGAAATGCCTGGTTCGCTGCCGCTGCTACTGTGCGATCGAGAATCTCTGGAGGAAAGGCCCCAAATCCTCAGCTTTTCCTGCTGCTGGCGGCCGGGGCTGGGGTCAAAGTGTTTGGCAGAGATGGTGCTCGGTACTCGGTGTCGGAGGGCTGATCGGAGCTCGAAGTTTACGGACAACTCAGAGTCAGACCGTGGTCGGGCATGGCAGGGAGAGTTTTCTTCCTTCTCCCGTATGCGTGAGATGTGGGACTTTCGAGAGACTTTGAACTTTTTTACTGTGCTCATGGCCTGTTCTTCATCAAGTTATGGTATTGTTGCACTGTTGTGACTATATGTTATAATTATGTGGTTTTTGTAAGTTTTTCAGTCTTGGCCTGTCCTGTGTTTCTGTGATATCACACCGGAGGAATATTGTGTAATTTCTTAATGGATGCATTACTAAATGATAATAAAAGAGGACTATGTGTCCTCATAATCTAATACTCTAAGAGGCTCCTGGTCTTTCTCTCACTGAGTTAGGTGAGAGGAGGGAGGGTGTTGAGAAGCAGTCTGAAATGCAGCCGGCAGTGGGGGAAGAGAGGGTGGAACCAGAACCCGAGGCGGAGGGCTCACAGGTGAGGGAGAGGGTGAGGGTCCGACTGGTAGGCCCGGTGTGTCACCTGGGGTGTCTGAGCCAGCAGAGTCAGCAGAGGAGGTACAGAGGTCTCAGAAAAGTAGGCACCCCCTGGAGAGGTTGACCTATACAGTGCCAGGAGAACAGGGTGTGATCTCTACTGCCCTGCAAAGTTATGTCACTGCTTTATGCACCTGGGTTGGGTTTTGTGTTTTGCAAGGAGCAATGGTGAACTCCGTTAATGTCATGAAGGCATGACTTTTATTTGGTGGGGGGAGAGTGTAAAGGGTTTCTTCTTTTATGTTACTGCGTATGTTAGTCAAAATGGCTTCTTTTGTTTTGTTAATCTTTTATGTTATTGCACATATTAATTAAAGTGGCTTCTTTGTTATGTTAAATGCTGAGAAAGTCTCTAGCTAGCAGTTTGCTTGGGTTATATTATAGATAACAGAGTAAATGAACCAATGGGTGTCCATGTTATTCTTTCTTGGGGTGATATGCTGTCTCATATGGCTGGGAACCAGGGGGTTTTTGCGGGGAGTTGGAGGAGAGACCATGAGGACGACGGACGTACGGGGAGTGCTCTGCTCGATCACTTCGGGTGGGGAGTTGGAGGAGAAACCGTGAGGACGATGGACGTACGGGGAGTGCTCTGGTCAATCACTTCCGGTGGGGAGTTGGAGGAGAGACCGTGCGGACGATCATACGACTGGGAACCAGGGGGTTTTGGTGGGGAGTTGAAGGAGAGACCGTGAGGATGATGGACGTGCGGGGAGTGCTCTGCTCGATCACTTCAGGTGGGGAGTTGGAGGAGAGACCGTGAGGACGACAGGAGAGACCGTGAGGATGATGGATGTGCGGGGAGTGCTCTGGTCAATCACTGCGGATGGTCCCGGGCTGCCAGTCGAAGGGATCAGAGTGGATCGCAGAGGGAAGAAAGGAGGTCCCGAGTTCCAACGTGTGCAAGAAGAAATTGAACTTTGATAAGTCTGGCGCCTTTTCCATTCCTTCTTTGTATTGTACCTCTATTAATCTCATAGACTTAGTAATATCTATAAAGTGTAATTGGTAAAACGTACATTGTGTGCTGGCTGATGATTGATGTTTGAAGCTGAATCAGGTGGCATTTGTACAGCAGCTGACGTAACCCGGAGACAAGGTGGGTGGCGGACGGGGTTTCCCCCAGATAAATACGAGCCAATGTAGCTGAGCATTACACTAACTTGCTGAAGTAGTGAAATTGTTTCATTTTCACTCCCGGCTGTTTCTGACTTCTCCAAGCCTGAATGATTGAAACCGCAGCAAGTAAAACAGTTCTGAATTGTCTTACTGCTTATTTCTTGCCAACCATCAGTGACAAAAAAAATCACTGCTTTTTGAATGCAAACACACGTAATTGATACTACTTAAGAACTGATCACTCCTAAGTACGGTGTGGTGCCTAATAGCCACACATCTCCTGTCCCAATTAAGCAGCATAGTGTCCCAAATAAACGGAGGGAATCCCAGCTATTTTCTTGATTAGTTTTTGTTCTTTTAAGCATTGTCCTAAGTCAGCAGCTGCTCTGATTAACCAATGGCCCAATTAACCAGAAACTACTGTACTTGTACTTCACAATTACAAGTTTAATCATCTACCAATGATATTTAAAATAACTGATTTATACTCAATCAAGTTTTACCTCCTCCATCTTTGTAAATTAGTTGCAATAGAAACCATAGAAACTAGAGCACAGAAACAGGCCTTTTGGCCCTTCTTGGCTGTGCCGAACCATTTTCTGCCTAGTCCCACTTACCTGCACACGGACCATATCCCTCCATACACCTCCCATCCATGTATCTGTCCAATTTATTCTTAAATGTTAAAAAAGAACCCGCATTTACCACCTCGTCTGGCACCTCATTCCATACTCCCACCACTCTCTGTGTGAAGAAGCCCCCCCTAATGTTCCATTTAAACTTTTCCCCCCTCACCCTAAACCCATGTCCTCTGGTTTTTTTCTCCCCTTGCCTCAGTGGAAAAAGCCTGCTTGCATTCACTCTATCTATACCCATCATAATTTTATATACCTCTATCAAATCTCCCCTCATTCTCCTACGCTCCAGGGAATAAAGTCCCAACCTATTCAACCGTTCTCTGTAACTGAGTTTCTCAAGTCCCAGCAACATCCTTGTAAACCTTCTCTGCACTCTTTCAACCTTATTTATATCCTTCCTGTAATTTGGTGACCAAAACTAAACACAATACTCCAGATTCGGCCTCAAAAAAATGCAGTTTCAATTGACCATGACCTTTTCTACAGCAACTCTGAAGGCCACAATGTGTCCACCCAGGTTTCTCAAGAGCAGCAGGTGCTTAAAAAGACCACTGCCTAACCCGCCAACACGGTTTAGGAGGGGAGCTCATCACTTTCGTGAGCAATTACCATGCACATTAAATGATGTTTTTCCCCGTATTGCCCACAATCCTGCAAAAGATTAAAATACAAAAAAAAGATAATAGAAAGATAGTGTCGGAAGTAAGGGAGAATGCTGACTGCAGAACCTAAGGTCCAGAGGAGCTGTGAATAGAGCAGGATAAGAACATATGTTTAATTGCAATGAAATTAGCAGGATATGTATTTTTCTCTGGCTGTATTCACTGCTTCTCTGGACCTGAAGCAGTCATATTCTCCCTTACTTCTGACACTAATTACTTCTCATCTGTAGCATTAAAGATCTCTCTTTCTCTCCATGAAGAGGCTGTGTGACCTGTTGAATATTTTCAGCTTCATCTTTTATTTCAGAGTTCTGTAAATTGCAGTAATTTGTTTTCTCTAGATTACAACATGGTTTTCTTTACCTCTCCTTCTATTTAAATGTTTTACTCAAATCTTCGGCAGAGAGAACAGTTACCATTAACAAAACTTGATTATCTCTTCCCACTCAGCACCATTTGTGTCACTCACTTCCTTGTCGTCTCTTTTGTTCTCACCATCCTTCACTGCGACTGATCACCCACTTGAAAAGTTAACTCTATGTCTCTGTCCACAAAGGCTCCCTGAGCTGCTGGTTACTTTCAGCATTTTCTAATTTTGCGTGTGAAACCCCTATATTCACTACAGAGGAGGGGACAGATAATAGAGTTTAGACCAGACACTGAATTCAGGATCCCCTTATCCGAAAAAATTAGTTCAATTTAAGTTGTGAATATAACAAGTGAAACAAGAAATCAATGTTGAATGCATATTTGTATTTCACACCATTCTGCAATGACATTCGCGGGCTAGATGTGAGGGCGATGGCAGAGGATGGATGGAAAAAGATTGAGAGATTGGGTTGTCAAGTCTATAAGTGGGAAAAGACAGTCAGGGATGGCATACGGCTTGCCAAAAGGGATGCAACTTTGATAATGGGAAGAGGCCTAGCTTACTTTCTCAATAAGATGAATAACCAGGCTGACATTTATTTTCTCAAGTTAAGAAGGCTAAAGAAAAATTATTAAGATGCAATTAGGATGAAAAGGGGGAATTAGGATTGTTGTACTGGTCCAATTCTTAACATTACAGAAGCAAAATAAAATGTTCAGTAAAGCTTTCTCCATTTTACTGAAGAGACTTGGATAATTCCTAGGCCAATGTGGGCACACATAATTCTTGTTTGTGCACGGTGCAAGGTAACATCAGGATAGTTGTGGAAATATAAGCACAACCAACAGGAAGTTGGTTTATATAGGGTGTAGTCTGGGCATGGCTAGCTCCAAGCCATAAATTGTGAACAATCACAAAGTATGAGGAAATGCATAATGGAATTCCAATCTGTATGTGGGAGAGATACAAAGGAACTAGCAGAAGGAGGTGCTGTTAAGAATAATCTGCGTGTATAACTTCAGTATATTTTGTAGATTGTACACACTACAGCAACTATACACTGCTGGTGAGCGGAGTGAATGTTCAAGGTGGTGGAAAAGGTAGCAACAAAATAATGGTTGACTTTAAGAACAGTGCACGTACTTTTCCATGCAGTTTCAATACTAACACCTGCATGACACAATCAGTATGTAACAATCTGAACTGCTGCAATACTTACCTTTGCCATGAAAGTAAACAGAAATATAATAACATTTTGTGAAATATGAAATACAGGAAATAGATATCCCTTCTGAAAATTGTAATCTCTTGAAATGGTGCCTGAATATCCAAGGTTTTGGTTCAGGCAGGTACAATAGTATCATTTAAGAAGCACTCAGGGAGATACATGAGAATGTTGGGCTTAAAGGCATATGGGTTGAATGTAGGAAATTGGGACTACCTAGGTGGACAATGTGGTTAGCATGGAATTGTTGAGCTGAAGGACCTCATTCTGTGCTGTATTCTTCTATGACTCTATGAGTGATAATGATTAAATTTGGGTTCAAATAGACATAAAAGTTCTACATTATGGTCAAACACAGCCAAGAAATTAGATGTGAAGGAATTAGCAAATTTACTTAAATCTTTATCACTCTGCAGTTTTCTCATGGTAGGCTATTTACTCACCTATTTAATAATAAAACTAATTCCACAAAACTAGGGCAATGCTTACACAATACAATTTACCTGGAGGGCTTCAAGAAGGTCATACATGTTCACAGGTGGAAGAGTAGCTAGCATATCTTCACCAGAACAGGCCAAAAGAAGGGCTGCCTGCTGCTCCACATCATCTGATGAGATGTGAGGACCTGAGCTCTGTCCAGCAATTTGCGGCATACCAGGAGGGGGGCTAGGTCAGAAGGAAAAAAATAAAGAAAATCCATATTCCTCTGGACAAAAACATTTCCATTCTTCTCTAGAATGCAAGCTCATCTTCACAAATTAACAAGCAGATTATGAACCAAAATAAAAAGCTGGAATATTAAAACATCCATTGCTAATTTTAGGATTGCTTCTTAATGAGTTTCAAAATATACTGCAGAAAATTCAAATAAGCATTAATTAAACAATCATCACTTTAAATTAGATTAAAATGTTAAGTTACAGAATAAAAAGAACAAACATGATTGCAAACACTACCACAGTGCACAAAACGTTCATAAAAAAGACATCAGAGTAAACATCCTACTGTGAGAAACCACGCATACAACAATACAAAGGTGTAACAGTTAACTTGATTTTGCCTTTAAACTGGCTTAGATATATCAACAAATATATCATAAGTCTGTAGGTTACTCAGTAAAATTATTGGAACTATTACTTCACATGGCCAAACTCAGTTATGCCACTTGATTAGTTATGTTGACCACAGCAGCAGTCTACCTACAGTTTTAAGTCCTCTTTAATGCAGAATCACATCGTAGCACACTGTTGGTGTGACAAAATCAGTGCCACACAATTGCTGCATATTAAAAATGAACAAAAGACTGGAGAACATGTACATTCAAAGTAGAGTTTTGAAAATAAAAAGAAAAGCAGAAGCAAGTCCTAGCATGTCTGCTCTATCACTCAAAAGTTTCAACATCTTCTTGCCTCATCCCATTGATCAATTCCCTCAGAGCAGAGGTTCCCAATTCTTCCTATTCTCAATGCTAAATGTAAGACCTCTTAGCCCGAATCTACGCCATCTGCTTCCAGATTCATCAGCTAAAGGAAACAACATCCCAGCAGCTAACCTTTCAATCTCATTCAAAATCTAATGTTTCAATGAGATTATCTCTTGCACTTTTAAACTATAGATTAAATAAACCCAATTTGCTCAACCTTTTCAAAAGTACTGCTTCAATCATTCTACTATAGTGGAGTGTCATAGCAGCAAGAGTAAGCAAAGCGTAGGTATAATCCACTGAAGATCTGGAAACCAGATTACATCGATCACTAGTTTAAGTTCCTGATGTTCTGAGAAGAGGAAGAAAGGAAGTAGAAGGTGGAAGTAGAGTAGAGGTGAAGGTTTAATTAAGTACCACACCAAAAGCCAAGGAATACCTGTCAGTGGTCTTTCACTCTTTCCAGTGAATCCATATTACTCACATGTTCTGAACAATTAAATCAAATAACTCATGTCAATTACAATCTCGATGTTTTAAAGCCTACTGCAAGCTAAGTCTGATTAACTTTGAAGGTGGCAGCAAAACATAAATTGAAAGAATGAAATCTATGTATTTACTTTAAATTCTGCTGAAACATGCACAAACATGCCCTTCAATAATGAGAAAAGACTTGCCAGTGAAATAAAGTGTAGCTAAGGAGCGAGTAACCAACAGGTATGTGAATTCAATGCTTAAAGGTTTTTAAGACGCAGTCATAACAGAAAAGCTGTGCACAGTAGCAAACTAAAATGCATCATGATGTAACACAAAAATATGCTGAATCTTGTTTCCTCAAAGCTACTCCAGCACATCATCTCACTCCAGGTAGACTTACCCCTCCTAGTCTATTCACTTCCTCACATCTACATCTGTCTGGGAACTGCTGACATTCAATCTTATTTTTTTTTTGAGTACAGTTGGCAACGTTTGCACTCTTTGTTCATCCCTAATTACCCAAAGTGGTGGTGTTGTTGTATACTATCCTGTTGACTACCACACATAGAGACTGATTGCTTGCCAGTCTTTGTGTGTAGTTTTTCATTCACTGTATTGTATTTCTTTGTTCTACTGTGAAGGCCTGCAAGAAAATGAATCTCAAAGTAATATATGGTGACACGTATCTACTTTGATAATAAATTTACTTTGAACTTTGAAACACTGCATCTTTCTAGTAAGGCTGCTCTCAAACCTTTGTTGCGTTAGGGAATTCCAGGATTTAGACTTGCAAAGAACTGGGAACATGGAACTGAGAAGCACTGTCAAAATAGTTTTGGCATACACAAACAAATATGGTATGTCAGAGAATTAATAATCTGTGGTGATTTAGACAGAGTTTTTATCATCTTGAAAACATATTACAAATGTGATGGAATATTCAGCACTAGCCTGAATGAGTTCAACTCCAACCGCATTCAAGAGGTTTGATTACATCCATGACAAGGCAGCCTGCTTGGTTGGCACCCACCCACCACCTTAAAAGTTAACTTTCTATACTGCTAACAGAGCAACTACAATGCCTATCATCTCTGAAATGTAGTGCAGTAACTCTCCACGGCATCTTGCACCGAAAAACCCTACTACCAAAAGAGATAAAGGCAGTTTTCAACAAACTGCAAGCTTCTTTCCACCATCCTGACTTGGAAATAAATTACTACATTTTCATGGTCAGCATTGTGGAAAAACCTTCAGAGGGACTACTTATGTTGATTAAAAAAAAACGCTGGGGCAGGGGAATGAGAATAAATGCTGACTTTACAAGTGAAACTTGTATCCCGCAGGTGTCTGCTTTATGATAATCCTTCCATGGGTGCTCTGCACCATTATCCTGACTGCAGTTTACATCCCACCTCAGGCAGATATCAAGCTAGCACTTGAGAAATGACGTGTTGTGATCAACAAAAATGGATCAGTGTACCCTGCTGACTCACATTGTGGCAGGAGACTTTAATCGTTAGCTTGAAAAAGTCTCATAGTAGCCATAGTCATACTTTATTGATCCCGGGAGAAATTGGTTTTCGTTACAGTTGCACCATAAATAATAAATAGTAATAAAACCATAAATAGTTATATAGTAATATGTAAATTATGCCAGGAAATAAGTCCAGGACCAGCCTATTGGCTCAGGGTGTCTGACCCTCCAAGGGAGGAGTTGTAAAGTTTGATGGCCACAGGCAGGAATGACTTCCTATGACGCTCTGTGTTGCATCTCAGTGGAATGAGTCTCTGGCTGAATGTACTCCTGTGCCCAACCAGTACATCATGTAGTTGATGGGAGACACTGTCCAAGATGAAATGCAACTTGGACAGCATCCTGGACACCCAGCATCCTAGCTAACTATCAACACATCACCTGCATTTCTAGAGGGCTCAACACACTCCACCACTTCTACTGCTCCATTTCCCACCTGACTGTCTAGCTTTCTTCTTCTGCCTGTGAACAGACAGAGATTGAAGAACATGACACTGGAGAAGATCACCATGAAGAGCTGGACATCAAAAGTAGAGAAGCAAATTCTAGTCGGTGGACCGCAACATGTTAAAGGATTTATCAATGAACCTAAATTAATATGCCATAGTTATCACTGACTTCATAAGGACATGCATAGATGAGTGTATCCCCATAAAAACATTCAGAAACTTCCCCAACCAGAAGCCAGGGATGAACCAGGAGATTTGCAAACTGCTAAGGACTAGATCTTTGAAGTTTAGGGCTGGTGATCAGAAATATAAGTAGTCCACTAATTTCTTGAACTAACCATCAAAACCCTAATAACTATAGCTTGGCCATCAACACTATTTGAGATTACAAGCTTTTTAACACCAGCTTTCAGTGGAATCACAAATGAGATAGCTTTACTGTTGTTACTTTGCAAAGTGAAATTACTTTGGCTACAAATAACATGGTATGTTAAAACTGCTGAGCAGGATTTATGCTTGACACTTCTCAGAGTGGAGCATTCTAAAACATTCTCAAATAATAAAAATAACTTGTACATGCCAAGTCAAGTGGACATTTTTGTCGAAGGAAAATGGGCCCTGGTCATTTTATCTGCTCCACTCTGCTCTTTACTGAGTTCCCTTTGATCATGAAAGATATTATTTACATCAAAGTTATTTGCCAAAGCCATACACAACAATAAGAGTTCCCAAAGTGACTTGTTGAAAGATCACAAATTCACAATTTTTTTTTCTTTCTTTTTAAATCTTTTTATTGAATTAGTACACAAAAGGTAAACCATGTAGAAACTAATGTACTATTGCGATATAAATTTACAAGAGATATTAATACACCAAAAAAAGTAGTACAAACAGTGCAGCTTAGTTATAAAATAACAAGGTAATATAATAGTATACTAATTTTCCAGATATCAATAAAGAGAAGAAAAAACCCAAAAAAAAGACCCCAAAAAAAACCCACCGTGCAACTAATCTAAAAAGCAAAGCAAAGCAATGGGCTAACTAGACTTAAACAACTTAAAACAATCACGTCCTCAAACCCGACCTCCATTAAAAACAATTAAAAAGCAAGAAGGGAATATAAATATGGGCAAAGAGAAAAAAAAAGTTACATTAAATGAAAGTGTTGAATAAAAGATCCCCAGGTCTGTTCAAATTTAACTGAAGTGTCATAAAGATTACTTCTGAGTTTTTCCAAATTTAAACAAAGTATCGCCTGAGAAAACCAAAAAAAATGTGGCTGGGGCATTAATCTCCTTCCAATGTTGTAAGGTACATCTTTTCGCCATTAAAGTAAGAAATGCAATCATTCTACGGGCTGAAGGGGAAAGATTACTGGAAATTTTAGGTAATCCAAAGATAGCAGTAATAGGATGGGGAGAAATATCTGTATTCAATACCTTTGAGATAATATTAAAAATGTCTTTCCAAAAAGTTTCCAAAGTAGGACAGGACCAAAACATATGAGTTAAGGAAGCTATCTCCCCATGACATCTGTCACAAAGAGGGTTAATATGAGAATAGAAACGAGCTAATTTATCTTTAGACATATGTGCTCTATGAACAACTTTAAATTGAATTAGAGAATGTTTGGAACAGATAGAGGAAGTATTGACTAGTTGTAAAATATGCACCCAGTCATCCGCCAAAATAGTGAAGCCCAATTCCTTTTCCCAATCTGACCTAATCTTATCGAATGGAGCTTTCCTAAGTTTCATGATAGGATTATAAATAATAGCCGTTACACCTTTCTGACATGGGTTAAGGTTAATTATAGTATCTAAAATATATGTAGGGGGAAACGCCGGAAAGGAAGAAAGTATGGTATATAGGAAATTTCTAACTTGGAGATATCTAAAAAAATATATTCTTGGTAAGTTATATTTGTTAAATAATTGTTCAAAAGACATAAGGGAGTCATCTAAAAATAAATCCAAAAACCGTGATATACCATTGGTCTTCCAAATTTGAAAGGCACAGTCCGTAGGAGAGGGGGGAAAGAATATGTTGCCTAAAATAGGAATCGCTAGCCCAAATTGATTAAGTTCGAAAAATTTTCGGAATTGAAACCAAATGCGTAAGGCATGTTTAACTATTGTGTTACAAACCTGTTTAAGGTGTTTCAAATCGAAAGGAAGAGAAGAACCTAAAATGGAGCCAAGTGCATAACCTTGAGCAGATTGTAATTCCAATACTACCCATTTAGGAACGGATAGTGTATCTTGGTCAAGTAACCAAAATTTCATGTGTCGAATATTAATTGCCCAATAATAGAATCTAAAATTAGGTAATGCCAAACCTCCATCCCTCTTAGCTTTCTGTAGATGTATTCTACCCAGTCTGGGGTTTTTGAAATAAATGAAGAAATTTTAGAGTCAACTTTGTCAAAAAAGGATTTTGGAACAAAAATCGGTAATGACTGAAATATATATAAAAATTTTGGCAGAATAAACATCTTAACAGCATTAATATGACCAATCAAAGTTAAATAAAGTGGAGACCATTTAAATGAAAGTTGTGTAATGTGATCAATTAAGGGTAGGAAATTAGTCTTAAATAAATCCTTATGTTTACAGGTAATTTTAATCCCAAGATATGAAAAATGATGATTAACCAATTTAAACGGGAGGTTCTGATATAAGGGAACTTGCTTATTAATCGGGAAAAGTTCACTCTTACTGAGATTTAACTTATAACCTGAAAAAAGACTAAATTGTACTAATAAATCTAAAGCTGCAGGAATAGATTTTTGAGGATTAGAAATATATAAAAGTAAGTCATCAGCATAAAGTGATACTTTATGAGACTTTAAACCACGAGTTATACCAATAATACTAGGAGATTCTCGAATAGCAATCGCAAGAGGTTCTAATGCAATATAAAATAATAAAAGACTAAGAGGACAACCTTGTCTGGTACCTCGAAAAAGAGGAAAAAAAGGTGAATTTAAAGAGTTAGTACGAACTGAGGCCATAGGAGAATGATATAACAATCTGATCCAGGATATAAATTTCGGGCTGAAGTTAAACATTTCAAGCACCTTAAATAAGTAAGGCCATTCGACCCTGTCAAAGGCTTTTTCAGCGTCTAGGGAAATGACGCATTCAGGATCATTTTGTGACAGGGTATAGACAATGTTTAAAAGTGTGCGAATATTATAAAAAAAGTAACGATTTTTAATAAAACCCATTTGGTCTTCCGAGATAATATAAGGAAGTGTTTTTTCTAGTTTGTTTGATAATAATTTAGAAAAAATTTTAGAGTCAACATTTAACAAAGATATTGGTCTATAAGATGCACATTGAGCAGAGTTTTTATTCTTCTTTAATATTAAAGAGATCGCTGCTCTATAAAAGGATTCGGGTAGTTTACCAAGTTTTAATGAGGCCTCCAGAACCCTGAATAGCCAAGGGATTAATGAGGATGCAAAAAATTTATAAAATTCCGCGGTAAACCTATCAGGACCAGGAGCTTTCCCCGGGTTCCTAGAAAAAATGACATTCTTAATCTCCTCAGTGGTAAAGGAAGTGTCTAACATAGAAGATATATCGTGTGAAATCTTAGGGAAATCTAGGTTATCTAAAAAGTCATACATATGTTTAGAATCTTGTGGAGACTCTGATTGATATAAGGAGGAATAAAAGTCAAAAAAGGATTGATTAATCTCAGCTTGATTAAATGTCAGTTGATTTTTTTGATTATAAATCTGATTAATTTGAAATTTAGTAGAGTTAGTCTTCAACTGATTAGCCAACAGTTTACCAACTTTGTCACTATGTATATAAAACTCACTTCTTGTTTTCATTAATTGATTTGCAATAGAGGACGAAAGCAATAAACTGTGTTCCATTTGAAGTTCAGTTCTTTGCTTATACAACTTCTCAGAGGAAGCTGCAGCATATCTCTTATCAATTTCCTTAACCTCATCCACAAGAACCAGCTCCTCCTCCTTCAATCTTTTCCTCAAAGCAGCAGAGTACGAGATGATCTGGCCACGAATATAAGCTTTAAAAGTATCCCAAAGGGTGTTCATGGATATATCCTCTGTACAGTTAATTGTAAAAAAGAGATCAATCTGTTCATTCATAAAGTTAATAAAACCCAGGTCCTGAAGCAACAGCGAGTTAAAACGCCATTGTCTATTATTTTGTGTATTGGCCAATATTTTAATAGAAAGCTTAAGTGGAGCATGATCCGAAATGGTTATAGAGTCATATTCACATTTAATCACTAAAGAAATAAGACGAGAGTCAATAAAAAAAATAATCAATTCTTGAATAGGAATGACGAACATGTGAAAAAAAAGAGAAATCTTTTTCCTGAGGATGCAAAAAATGCCAAATGTCCGTCAACCCAGAATCTGAGAGAAATGAATTAATCAAGGTTGCAGATTTACTGGGTAGAGTCCGTAAAGGAGCCAAACGGTCCAATAATGGGGATAAACAAGTATTAAGATCTTCGCCCCAGATTAGTGAAAATTCATTCAAATTCGGGAACAAATTAAATAATGATTTATAAAATTCCGGACAGTCCAGGTTAGCAGCATAGACATTAACCAAAGCTACCTTTTTATTAAAGAGTAAACCACTAACCAATAGAAATCTACTATTCCTTTCAGAGATAATATCGTGTTGCACAAAAGTGATTGAGGAATCTACAAAAATAGAAACTCCTCAAATTTTGGCGTTAGAATTAAAATGGAAGTGTTATTCCTTCCAGAACTTAAAAAAACGTAATCTGTCCCCCCTCCGCACATGGGTCTCTTGTAAAAATAGAATATGTGCTTTAAGTCTCCGGAATACTTTAAGGATTTTTTTCCTTTTTATTGGATGATTAAAACCGTTAGTATTCCAAGAGACAAAATTAATAGTAGACTCCATAATCCCTAAAGGCAACCCTCAAATAAAGGAGGATTGACAATAGGTTCGACCCACGAACCCGGAAAGGGAACAGAATAAACAAGAGATAACGGGAAAGAGAACATGACAAATACTTCAGTAATATAAGTAGCCCAAGAAGAAAGAAAAACTAAAAAGTGAAGCACCCCCACCCCCCCGCCCCGTAACCCCAAAGCTAAATCTAAGATAGACTAGCCAGAAAGAAGCGAGCACTAGATCTACCCCAATGACTTCCGATAGACGCTCACTTAAAAAAAGTGTATACATAAAAAGATCAGCTAAAGTTATAAAACAGTAAAGGAGTAAAAAAAAAGTACACCCATTAAAACGAAAACGATATAATACAAAAAAAAGGTACATATAAAGAAAACCGTTAACCTACAACAGACCATATAATTAAACAAGAAAATGAAATATTACCATAGAATAGCCAAGAAAACTACAAAAAGTACTTTTGAAAACTACAAAGTTTAAGGCCTCCAGGGATATGCGTAAAATGATGCTGTGGGAATGGCCACCCAGAATCCCCAGGGAAGAAGAAAGGGATGACGCAGTTAAAAAAAAGTTTGGCAACCATATTAATAAAACCGAAAAAAAAAATTTCTGCCCTCATATAAAGCAAAAGAAAAAAATTAAACCCAACAGATTAACTGCCTCTGATTAAACAGAGATGATTTAATAGTCTGATTAAGATGTTGAAGGCAAGTGTTGATCCAGGTAGCTCTGGGTTTCCGACGGAGAGTCGAAAAAACGGGAAGACCCATCAGACAATCGAATCCTCAAACGTGCGGGATAAAGCAACACCGGTTTTAAATCCATCTTGTAGAATTCCAACATCACAGATCTGTAACGGACACGTTGATCACAAACCTGTTTACTAAAATCTTCCACCAATCGAAAGCGGAGATCCGAGAAAGCAATGTAACCTTTAGGTCGAGCAAAGCGAAGCAGCTTCTCCTTGTCTTGAAAATAATGAAATCGTAAAATAACATGCCGAGGTTTATCTGACTTAGGCAAATATAATGGGACTCTGTGAGCCCGATCCAATAGTGGTGGTTGATCAGGAAATAAGGTAGGAAATGAATCGTTTAAAAGTTGAGAGAAAAACTGCATAGGGTCATCAGATTCAGCAGCTTTACGAAGACCAAGAATACTTATAATCTGCCGTCGCATTCTGCATTCTAAGTCAGAATTTTTAAAGGTCAGAAAGTCAAGTTTTTTCTTCATTGCAGTAATTGTTTCTTCAATTTTCCCCGTCTTGAGTTCATTCTGTTGCGTGGATACTTGGAGATTAGATATAGCAGTCTGATGTTCCGTGATAGATGTTTTCATTTCATCAATTTCATCGATGATTTTCTGCAGTTTAGTTGAAATTTCCACACCAATCAGATCCGATATAGCTTGCATAGTTACCGCTGGTTCAATCGGAGGCGGGGTCGGTTAGTTTCAGTCTAACTGGAGGTTTGCTGTCTTTCCCGTTCTTAGACATAGTGGACCTTAAAAGCATCCAAATATATAATAGCAATCCGCTGCAAGGTATTGTAAAAGTCGGTGCCTTAAAAGTTAGCTTAAATGTAGCTGATCGTAAGATAAAACTCAGAAGTAATGGAGCAAGTCAGGAACACAACTTCACTCCATGAGCTCTACCGGAAGTCCTCACGATTTTTTAAACAGGTATTGTATTTAAATTCTGTGAGTTGTTGACTTGTTTATGAGACTTATGAGACACATTAATATAGACTAGTTCTCAAAAACTCTCATGAGGAATTCTGCAGATGCTGGAAATTCAAGCAACACACATCAAAGTTGCTGGTGAACGCAGCAGGCCAGACAGCATCTCTAGGAAGAGGTACAGTCAACGTTTCGGGCCGAGACCCTTCGTCAGGACTAACTGAAAGAAGAGCTAGTAAGAGATTTGGAAGTGGGAGGGGGAGGGGGAGATCCAAAATGATAGGAGAAGACAGGAGGGTGAGGGATAGAGCCAAGAGCTGGACAGGTGATTGGCAAAGGGGATATGAGAGGATCATGGGACAGGAGGCCCAGGGAGAAAGAAAAGGGGGAGGGGGGAAACCCCAGAGGATGGGCAAGGGGTATAGTGAGAGGGACAGAGGGAGAAAATGGAGAGAGAGAGAGAAAGAGAGAGAGAGAGAGAAAGAATGTGTGTATATAAATAAATAATGGGTGGGTACAAGGGGGAGGTGGACTCTGCATTTTCTCTAATCATAGATTTGTTTCTGCTGCACAATTTTAATCACATTTTAATTAAAACAAGAAAACATGGAATAATGCTAACTTTATAACTACAACACCCTCCCACTGCTAACACTTTTTAACCCGAATAGAGAGGGGGCTCCCACAAAATTGAACTTCCAGGTCTAGGATCCAGTCACTACATTTAAATAGCATATTAGAACACCACCAAATTGCTTATTGAGCAAACCACCAGCATTTACCTCAAATTATTTTCAGGCTACAAAAATGAGTCTTATTTATGAATAAACAATCAAATTGAATGGTAATTTCACAAATATTCCTGCAAGAGAACAAACATTTAAAATGAAAACTATTTTTCAACCTACAAATTTCATAGTCATGTTCAGGAACTGCCTCTCAAACCTTAACCCTTCTTTCTTCTTCCTTTAGCTTTAAGTTAGGTGCATAACAAATACTTTGGTTGTGATTTAATTTTTCATTGTTGCAATTACATGTTACACTGTAGCCTCTTGGTCCTATCAGATGAACATAAAAGATTATCTAATCACATGTTTCACTGCTATTTACAAGAGTTGAAATTGCAGAGATTGGCTGCTTCACTTTCAATTTATGAAAGTGGCAACAACCTGGATATTTAATTACATGCCATGAATTGTAATGTTCAACTTAATGACCTGCACTAAATAATTTCAAGTATCTTTCCTAATGGTACAACACAGCAGTCTAGAGGCATCAGCAGCAATTTATTGCAACTCTATATTGCAAATGAACTGAAGACAAAATACTATCATTTGAAAAGATTAAAATAATTGCAGATAAGAGCAGTGACAAAATATTATATTTTGTCATAGTTTATTCAATTTTCAAATGATATGGATTTATCTTGTAAAATACATACTTAGGTCTGTAACACGCTGCAAGGTTTCACTGCTAAGGCTAATGTAATGGCTTCTATGTAATGTTCCATCGTTAAGGTAATGGTTTCTGTAGCAGCAATGTTTGGATGATGACTAGAGATAACGGGACTTTGGAATTCAGTGGCTATCCAATGGGAGAAATGTCATGCTTTCTTGTGTGTCTGGGAGCTGGGTTTTTTTCGCAGTCTTTTGTCGAGGAGAGATGAAGAGGGAGGACGGACGTGGAGAGAGCTGGTAGTCCACTGGACAGAGTGGACTGGGACTTGAGGGTCCGAAAGTCAGCGACGTTCAGAGGAGCTCGATGGTGGAAGAGTGACTACTGAGTGAGCTCCAATGGGAAGTTTGATTTTTGACCTGGGCCCTTTTTATGTTTTGTTTCTTTTCATTACTAACCCTATATTCAGATTAAGATTCATAAAGCCTATCATTTAATTGCATATGGTGTACTGTCTGATATTTTGCGTTGTGGATTTGTAACTGGAGGTACATTACACGGCATCCACACAAATGTGATTATTCAGTTTGGCGGGGCCGAAGGCTGATTCGCCTAGATGAACGTGAGCTGGGCGAGCCTGAGGATTATAGGTCATTTTTCACCAACTTTTTTTTCAAAAATACGTAATATGTTGATATAAATTTTATATCTTACTTACCAGTCAATAATGTTGTTATATGCAATAATGCTGTTTTTTAAATATGGTTGAGGATTAATGCTGCTTCCAAATGCATACTTAAAATGACCATCACGTAAACGGTATGACCGCCTCCTAGATATCACCGCCGTCAAGATGTCCTTCAGATGATTCTACAGGAGAAACACATTGGTGAAACCATAGAGAAAACATTTCAGTTTAATGATTTTTCATAATCATGATTTCTGCACTGATTAGCCATTCTTGTTTCTTAATGAGTACACATTATGAGTTTTCTTTACATTATTTCAACTTCATATTTTGCCTTCTGTGTTGATCTAATCCCATGGTCTAGTCCTGATTTTCCCACAAGTTGTGTTTAGTAAAGGCAACTGAAAACTTCTGATCTACTCACATTCCCTACTGAAGTCTTTATCCTTGATGTTAATATGTTTGGAAGCAGGCTATGGATCAAAAATGGCATAACCTAGAGTGACAACGTGACTCTGCATTATATACTGTGCCCAATTGGACAGACCTTAACTAGCTCTACCTGCAAGCTAATAAATTAAATGTATGACATCTAGCAAAATCACACTCCAACTTTTCTTGTCGTCAGGGATGTACAAAGTTTCCAATTACCCCAAAAATTCAGAAATATTCAAATGTTAATTAACTAAAAAAATGTTTTCAAATTTAGTATTTCCATTACTTATAAATTTACAAATTTTTACTAAATGTCATCGCTCTTTGATTGGCACATGCTTACAATTTACCATGTTATTTTTCGATATAAGGAGGACACGCAGGAATGCCTTGTACTAAAGTTTCTGCAAGCAATACACCATGGATCAGTGTGCCCTTGGCATTTTCCATGCATTGTGTTGTCATAGAGGTTGCTATGATTCAATCCATTTTGTGTTGCCTTCAAGGCAGCTTCAAAATGCTCCAGCAATTCTAAAGAAGCCATTTGTGCCAAGAAATTACAGCAATAATTATGAGCTGAATGTAATTAAAGAAAGTGAAAAGCTGTATATTTAGTGGCCATGAGCTTCTCATTAAATCTTGTGGCATCAAAAATGCAAACCATCCTTAACAACACTGACAAAATAAGACTAAGCAGAAGCAATAGTCAACATTTCAGTGATTTGAGGATGCCCAAATTGCTAAAAACAAAGTAGGCTGCAGGGCTTGAGAAGATTACCGGGAAAGGGTGACTTCCATGCCAAGGATTAGAATAATGCTAACTTTAAAATAAAAGCAATGTTCAACCATAAGCTATGCAGTCCACTGAACTCACACGTGATGTGTCAGCTCAACCTAGTCAGTGTTAGGATGATGATGATGATAAGAGTGATTAATGTAACTGAGGGTGAAAGAAAGAGTCTCCCCAGTAACACTTCGGAATACCATGTCCAAATATAACAAAGGGTTAGATGCATGTCAGTATCTGAGCAAGCAAGGCAGACATTGAAGCAGCTAACATTAGAGACAAAAACAGGCAGTCTTGGTGACACGATTCAAAAACTATTTCAGGTTAACCATGATACCAAAGATTACAAACAATCAGGTTAATTGTCACACACTGGCCAAGGAGAAAAATGGAATCAGTGGCTATGGAACAGAAATTGTGACCAGCTAAGGTCATAGCTTTGGTCTTTCCAATACTTAGGAGAAATAAAGAGAATAGTTCTTTTTTCCTAACTATTTGTTAGTTAAGCAGAGTGACAATTGTAGTTGGGAAACAGAGATGATGGTGGCATATATCAGACTGCTACCAGGGTACAAATGCAATTAGCATGTTACTTTTTGCTGATGTTGAAGGGCAGTCGCAGGAGGAGCCCAGGAATAGATAACTGGAAATATTCAAAAGTATGAGAGCAGGAAAAGAAACACCACTATAAGTGTCAAACATCACTAGGCAACTAAAGGGTTAACTACCGTTTGTAGTTGGCAGAGGACAATACTGATAACTGGGGATAGTTTACTACAGGTTTGCCACCACAAATCTGTCATGATTAGTGATTTTGCCGAATCACAGGTGGTGAGACTCATCCAGGGATTGAATTAATGATGTACAGTTAGGTGAACTGTAAACATTATTCTTTACCAAGAGTTCTGCTTTTGAATGTGCAGAGCAGTTAACCAAAATCAGCATTATTTCACAATTTTTGTCCAGACCAAAAGAGTCACAGTGAGTTCTCGCTTCTGGAACACAGTAACATTTAAACCATTCCAATGGAATGTCAGTTGTAATCTGTCTCTTTTTTGTTGGCACGGTAAGTTACTGGAAACCACTTTATACCTTTGAAATATTCAAAGTCCATTTATTATCAAAGAGTGTATAAATTATACAACCTTGAGATTTGTTTGCTTACAGGCAGTCGCAAAGCAAGGAACCTGAAAGAACCCAGTTTAAAGAAAGACCAACCCCCAGTGCCCACAGAGAAAAGAGGAAAAAAAACAACAAAGCAAAACAAATCATGCAAATAACAGGGGCGAGCAACACAGCATTCTGATCCAAATCCCAGAGCACCTCAGAGTAGGCCCAAAGCCTCAGTATTCAGCTCATTATAAGCAGAGTAAATCACTGCAAAGTTTGCAGACACGAAGCACAACAGCCGGGACAGTCTTACAACCTTAGCATCGCAGAGCAAGGAGTCCCTGCTGGTCCGGCGTTTAAATTGCCCGAACCTCGCATTAGGACCCGCCGTGGCGAATCACTGCGGGCTTAGATTTCACTCTTGGAGAAGCCATTCTCGACCTCTCCAAATCAGCTTGGCGCCCACAGCAATCAAACCTCACCCGACTCTCAACACCCAGAGAGTCGCAGGGACATATACTTTTGCCACCTGTGGGTTACTACAGTGTTAGAACAGACCAACATAGTAACACAGTTATTTGATGCTTCATAACCTGTTGGTGATTCTGCATCCTTTGGTCAGTGTTTGTCTTGAAGAACAACAACAATACAAGGCGGTTTCGTCTGCCTTGCAGGCCTGCTCGGGACTTAAATTTTCATTAGAAACTAACTTAGAGAACTTGCCAACGAACTCAGCAACGGCTTCCTTGTTCCTTGTCTGCTGACTGTGTTTCACCACACACTGCATAAAATTTTATGCCACCCTTCACTGTAATCACACTCATAATCCAGTCCTAATTCTTCATGAAATAATTTTGCTTGTTCCTTCACCATCCCTCCTAATAGTTCTACACCTTCGCTGACAAGGTGTTTAAACTACTTTATGAGAACTTTATCTCATTGTGAACATCTTCCATCTTACATTGTTTTCCTTATAAGATATGAGAGAATAGGACCAATCAAATGTGACAGTGGAAAAGTATGTATGGAACTGGAGGGGATAGCAGAGGTACTTAATGAATACTTTGCTTCAGTATTCATTACAGAAAAGGATCTTGGCAATTGTAGGGATTACTTACAGCAGACTGAAAAGCTTGAGAATATAGATATTAAGAAAGAGAATGTGCTGAAGCTTTTGGAAAGCATCAAGTTGGTTAAGTCACCCGGACCGGACGAGATGTACCCCAGGCTACTGTGGGAGGCAAAAGGGAGGAGATTGCTGAGCCTCTGGCAACGATCTTTGCATCATCAACTGGGACGGGAGCAGTTCTGGAGGATTAGCGGGTTGCCAATGTTGTTCCCTTATTCAAGAAAGTGAGTAGAGACAGCCCAGGAAATTATAGACTAGTGGGTCTTACTTCAGTGGTTGGTAAAGATCCTGAGAGGCAGGATTTATGATCATTTGGAGAGGCATAATATGATTATGCAGAGTCAGCATGGCTTTGTCAAAGGCAGGTTGTGCTTTGTGAACCTGACTGAATTTTTTGAGGATGTGACGAAACACATTGATGAAGGTAGAGCCATAGATGTAGTGTATATGGATTTCAGCAAGGCATTTGATAAAGTACCCCATACAAGGCTTATTAAGAAAGTAAGGAGGCATGGGATCCAAGGGGACATTGCTTTGTGGATCCAGAATTGGCTTGCCCACAGAAGGCAAAGAATGGTTGTAGACGGGTCATACTCTGCATGGAGGCCGGTGACCAGTGGTATGCCTCAGGGATCTGTTCTGGGACCCTTACTCTTCGTGATTTTTATAAATGACCTGAATGAGGAAGTGGAGGGATGGGTTAGTAGATTTGCTGATGACACAAAGGTTGGGGGTGTTGTGGATAATGTGGAGGGCTGTTAGAGGTTACAGCCGGACATCGATAGGATGCAAAACTGGGCTGAGAAATGGCAATACACATAAAAGTTGCTGGTGAAATCAGCAGGCCAGGCAGCATCTCCAGGAAGAGGTACAGTCAATGTTTCGGGCCAAGACCCTTCGTCAGGACTGAGAAATGGCAGATGGAATTCAACCCAGATAAATGTGAGGTGGTTCATTTTAGTAGGTCAGATCTGACGGCAGAATATAGTATTAATGGTAAGACTCTTGGCAGTGTGGAGGATCAGAGGGACCTTGGGGTCCGAGTGCATAGGACACTCAAAGCTGCTACGCAGGTTGACTCTGTGGTTAAGAAGGCATACAGTGTATTGGCCTTCATCAATCGTGGGATTGAACTTAGGAGCCAAGAGGTAACGTTAGAGCTATATATAGGACCCTGGTCAGACCCCACTTGGAGTATTGTGTTCAGTTCTGGTTGCCTCACTACAGGAAGGATGTGGAAACCATAGAAAGGGTGCAGAGGGGATTTACAAGGATGATGTCTGGATTGGGGAGCATGCCTTAAGGGAACAGGTTGAGTGAACTCGACCTTTTCTCCTTGGAGCAACTGAGGATGAGAGGTGACCTGATAGGTGTACAAGATGATGAGACGCATTGATTGTGTGGATAGTCAGAGGCTTTTTCCCAGGGCTGAAATAACTATCACGAGAGGGCACAGTTTTAAGGTGCTTGGAAGTAGGTACAGAGGAGATGTCAGGGGTAAGGTTTTTTTGCACAGAGAGTGGTGAATGCATGAAATGGGCTGCCGGCAGTGGTGGTGGAGGCAAATACAATCGGGTCTTTTAAGAGACTTCTGGATAGGTACATGGAGCTTATAAAAACAGAGGGCTATGGGTATCCCTAGGTAATTTCTATAAGGACATGTTCAGTATAGTTTTATGGGCCGAAGGGCCTATATTGTGCTGTAGGTTTTCTATGTGTTTGTGTTTTATACACATCTGTTTTTTTGATTCACTGCCAGCGACGAACTGGAGCAACTTTTCTTGTTTCTTTATGTCATAAACTATGGAAGAGCCAATGTTATACAAGTCACATATGCTTTTTACAGACACACCAGTATCGAGTATTTTTCAGAACTTCCACCTTATGTTTGTATAGATAACATATGGCGCTTGCGCTTTACACCACGAGAAGCACTTCCTTTAATCATGACTGCAGCTAGATACAGTGGCATGCAGAAGTTTGGGGATCCATGGTCAAAATTTCTGTTACTGTGAATAGTTAAGTGAGTAGAAGATGCACTGATCTCCAAAAGTCATAAAGTTAAAGATGAAACATTCTTTTCAACATTTTAAGCAAGATTAATGTATTATTTTTGTTTTGTACAATTTTGGAGTGAAAAAAGGAAAGGAACACCATGCAAAAGTTTGGGCACTCCAAGAGATTTGAGCTCTCAGATAACTTTTACCAAGGTCTCAGACCTTAATTAGCTTGTTAGGGCTATGGCTTGTTTACAGTCATCGTTAGGAAAGGCCAGGTGATGCAAATTTCAAAGCTTTATAAATACCCTGACTCCTCAAACCTTGTCCCAACAATCAGCAGCCATGGGCTCCTCTAAGCAGCTGCCTAGCACTCTGAAAATTAAAATAAATGATGCCCACAAAGCAGGAGAAGGCTATAAGAAGATAGCAAGGCGTTTTCAGGTAGCCGTTTCCTCAGTTCATAATGAATTAAGAAATGGCAGTTAACAGGAACGGTGGAGGTCAAGTTCAGGTCTGGTAGATCAAGAAAACTTTCCGAGAGAACTGCTTGCAGCATTGCTAGAAAGGCAAATCAAAACCCCTGTTTGACTGCAAAAGACCTTCAGGAAGATTTAGCAGACTCTGGAGTGGTGGTGCACTGTTCTACTGTGCAGTCACACCTGCACAAATATGACCTTCATGGAAGAGTCATCAGAAGAAAACCTTTCCTGCATCCTTACCACAAAATTCAGCATCAAGTTTGCAAAGGAACGTCTAAACAAGCCTGATGCATTTTGGAAATAAGTCCTGTGGACTGATGAAGTTAAAACAGAACTTTTCGGCCACAGTGAGCAAAAGGTATGTTTGGAGAAAAAAGGCTGCTGAATTTCATGAAAAGAACACCTCTCCAACTGTTAAGCACGAAGGTGGATCGATCATGCTTTGGGCTTGTGTTGCAGCCAGTGGCACAGGGAACATTTCACTGGTAGAGGGAAGAATGAATTCAATTAAATACCAGCAAATTCTGGAAGCAAACATCACACCGTCTGTAAAAAAGCTGAAGGTGAAAAGAGGATGGCTCCTACAACAGGATAATGATCCTAAATACACCTCAAAATCCACAATGGACTACCTCAAGAGGCGCAAGCTGAAGGTTTTGCCATGGCCCTCACAGTCCCCTGACCTAAACATCATCGAAAATCTGTGGCTAGACCTCAAAAGAGTAGTGTATGCCAGACGGCCCAAGAACCTCACAGAACTAGAAGCCTTTTGCAAGGAAGAATGGACAGAAATCCACCAAACAAGAATTGAAAGACTCTTGGCTGGCTACAAAAAGCGTTTACAAGCCGTGATACTCGCCGAAGGGGGTGTTACTAAGCACTGACCATGCAGGGTGCCCAAACTTTTGCTTCAGGCCCTTTTCCTTTTTTGTTATTTTGAAACTGTAAAAGATGGAAATAAAAAAAGTAATCTTGCTTAAAATATTAAAGAAATGTGTCATCTTTAACTTCATGTCTTTTGGAAATCAGGTCACCTTTTACTCGCTTAGCTATTCACAGTAACAGAAATTTTGACCAGGGGTACCCAAACTTTTGCATGCCACTGTAAGCACAGGTTATAAAAATAAATGCAGAATAGCACAGAGGAACAACTTGCTTCCTTTATAGACTATATCAACAGCTGATTCTGCTAATGGCACCACCAAAACACTGGCGAGGGGTTGGCGTGGTGGCACAGAAAATTTGAAATAAGGCTGGCGAAAGTCATGTCTGAACCAGCGGTGGAAACAGATTACTAATTACTAGATGGTCAACCTGTACTACAACAACAAAGGATGTCATTTGTCATTTTAGCCCTATGGGATTGGCAGAAAGTGAGCGGGAGTGATTCAAATATTGATTTCCAAGATGGATAAGGATTTTGTAAGCAACAGCATACTTCAGGATTCTGTAAAGATGACAACTTAAGATATATTAATAATTTACAAACCAGAAGAGCCAAGGGTGAGTTTTTCTAAAAAGAGTAAACATGACAGAAATGGAACAGTCAACACCTCAAGGGCTAAGAACTTCTGAAAAAAAATCTAACATGGTATCTAATTAATATGATCACTGGCTAAATTGGCTGTCTGCTTTAAACCAAAGAGATTATATTGCAGATATTGGAAATCTGAAACTTATTGTTCCAATGAAAAGATATCAAATCAAAACCTTAAAAACTTTCTCTTTGGAGGCTGAATGACTGGTAGACTATTTCTAGCATTTTTGTTTCACATCTGCTGTGTAGATTCAATTAATCTATACCTGTAATTAATAAAAAGGATTACTAATTTTGGAAGTGGGAGTAACATATCAAACGAAATCGCAATTCAAACATCATATCCTAATAAGCATTTTAGCAAAATAAACCTCAAATGTAGATTCTGGGTAATCTTGCCTGATCTCATAGATGGAGGGATTTGTGGGAGCAAAGGAATAGTTATGTATTAGAGCACGGAAAATGTACATAACTATAATGAACATTGGTTATAATGAACAGTCTACAGTCAACCAAAAATTAACATCAATGCAGTACCTCCAATGCATGAACCACTGCTGACACAGCATCTTCAGAAACATTATCCAATCCACATTCATATGCTGTTACTATCATCCGACCTTCTAACTGCCCTCTTGTGGGAAGCACCATGGTATGAGTGCAAAACTTCACATCATCCTCCTCTTGGGGATCCTTTACCACAAAGTGTTGTGCTCCTGATAAAGGATTCTGAGCTTGAAAACGATGCTGAAGACAAATGAAAATAACTTGAAAACCAAACAGTTTGAAGTCATTACATTTAAAAATGAATTATAAAATCTAATACAAAACAGCCAATTAAAATGTTTACGTTTACTATTAAAAAGATGGGATCTGTCCTTGCATTATCTTAACAAGAAATGCAGACATTCCACCTCTCCCGGAAGTTCCGAGAGTCTCCCGCATATGAATAGTGGCTCCCTGATGCCCGCAAATTATATACAATATCACAGAAATCAATTTTTTTGAGAGCGAGCGAGCGAAAGCAAGCAAAAGAGCGCACGAGCGAGAGAGAGCGCAAGAGCACAAGAGAAAGCGAGAGTGCGAGAGAAAGCAAGTGAAAGCGCGAGAGCGTGCGAGCGACCACGAGAGAGAGAGAGCGCGAGTGAGAGAGCGAGAGTGCGCCATGTCAGACTGTTCCAAAAAAAAAGAAAATATAAAACGTACGTCACCCCAGACTACACTAAAGTGTACCCCTGCCTAATAGGGGTCAAAAGTAATGACAGTGTTGCTCACTGCACTGCTTGCAACAGTGACTTTTCTATTGCCCATGGTGGGTTAAGACTGTAAAAGACATGCTGAGGTGAGTTTAACAGGTATCATTCGTTCATTAGCATAGCTAACATTATTTAAACTAGCTGGCTGGCTACTAAGGAGCTACTCTATTGCAGACATCCCACCTCTCCCAGAAGTCTCCTGCAAGTCTCCCGCAAATTGATGGTGCTATCTCCCTGAAATCATTTTTTGCAGGGTGGGATGTCCGGAAATGGTCAGATTTAAAGTTACTCCAAATTTATTATTTATAACACTGCTTTGCATTTGACAGCAATTATAATATGATCTCCATTATAAAGCAACCAGTGCAATTCATTTGGACATATTTTGCTGAATTCAACTTTAACGCCTATCCATACTGACCTTTCGAAGGCCAATCCTGCTGATCCTTTGCGGTACAACAAGCCCTAGAAAAGCATAATGCCGAGGCCCTGCCCAGTTATATATTCTCATCCACGTAGCCTGAGAGGCTCTCATGTTCAGAGGCGTTTAAGAACAAGTTGATGTCAATTATGAAAGCAAGTGAACCAAAATGCATTAAAAACATACACACCTCAATAAACCAAAGTAAATTAATTAAGAAGAGCTTTTGTCTTTTGCCTTCTTCAGGCCAAAAGTGCCTGTTGAAATAAATGAGGTCTCCAACCCCATATCTGTATTGGAGATGTATGCTGGGTGACTACAATCTGCTGCTTTTAATATTTAAACCACAAAGATTTTAAATTAGGGAACACTGCTTTGTAGTAACAAGATTTTAAGAACATAATAAAGCTCAAACTATATGAATAATCATGGTTCACACAAAATACAAAACAATAAAATGCCACTGCCATTGAACTATTACTATTTCCATGTAAACCCAACTGTCTTACCCTACTGATTGAATTAGCTGTTGCACTGCCTTATTGCAGCAGTTGAAAGAAAAGTTCAGAAAAATGTTAAACAATAACAGATCATTTGATCCAAAAAGTTTATGCCGGCAATAATGCTCCAGCTGAGCATTTTTCTTATCTTGTCAGAGCAAAGTCCATCAGTGTTGGTGCGTGGCCAAGTGGTTAAGGCGTTGGTCTAGTGATCTGAAGGTCGCTAGTTCGAGCCTCAGCTGAGGTAGCGTGTTGTGTCCTTGAGCAAGGCACTTAACCACACATTGCCCTGCGACGACACCGGTGCCAAGCTGTATCGGCCCTAGTGCCCTTCCCTTGGACAACATCAGTGGCGTGGAGAGGGAAGACTTGCAGTATGGGCAACTGCCAGTCTTCCATATAACCTTGCCCACACCTGCGACCTGGAAACCTCCCAAGGCACAAATCCATGGTCTCACGAAACTAATGGTTGCCTATTATTAAATCCATCAATGTAAATTCTCCATTCACTTCTCCCTTGTGATTAGTCAGCCTAAGAAACAATAGAAACCATAGAAAAACTACAGCACAGAAACAGGCTTTTTGGCCCTTCTTGGCTGTGCCGAACCATCTTCTGCCTAGTCCCACTTACCTGCACACGGACCATATCCCTCCATACACCTCCCATCCATGTATCTGTCCAATTTATTCTTAAATGTTAAAAAAGAACCAGCATTTACCACCTCGTCTGGCAGCTCATTCCACACTCCCACCACTCTCTGCGTGAAGAAGCACCCCCTAATGTTCCGTTTAAACTTTTCCCCCTTCACCCTTAACCCATGTCCTCTGGTTTTTTTTCTCCCCTTGCCTCAGTGGAAAAAGCCTGCTTGCATTCATTCTATCTATACCCATCATAATTTTATATACCTCTATCAAATCTCCCCTCATTCTTCTATGCTCCAGGGAATAAAGTCTTAACCTATTCAACCTTTCTCTGTAACTGAGTTTCTCAAGTCCCAGCAACATCCTCGTAAACCTTCTCTGCACTCTTTCAACCTTATTAATATCCTTCCTGTAATTTGGTGACCAAAACTGAACACAATACTCCAGATTCAGCCTCACCAATGGCTTATACAACCTCATCATAACATTCCAGCTTTTATACTCAATACTTTGATTAATAAAGGCCAATGTACCAAAAGCTCTCTTTATGATCCTATCTACCTGTGACACTACTTTTAGGGAATTTTGTAGCTGTATTCCCAGATCTCTCTGTTCTACTGCACTCCTCAGTGCCTTACCATTTACCCTGTATATTCTACCTTGGTTTGTCCTTCCAAAGTGCAATACCTCACACTTGTCTGTATTAAACTCCATCTGCCATTTTTCAGCTCATTTTTCCAGCTGGTCCAAGTCCCTCTGCAGGCTCTGAAAACCTTCCTCACTGTCCACTACACCTCCAATCTTTGTATCATCAGCAAATTTGCTGATCCAATTTACCACATTATCAGCCAGATCATTGATATAGATGACAAATAACAATGGACCCAGCACTGATCCCTGTGGCACACCACTAGTCACAGGCCTCCACTCTGAGAAGCAATTCTCTACTACCACTCTTTGGCTTCTTCCATTGAGCCAATGTCTAATCCAATTTACCACCCCTCCTTGTATACCTAGCGACTGAATTTTCCTAACTAACCTCCCATGCGGGACCTTGTAAAAGGCCTTACTGAAGTCCATGTAGACAACATCCACTGCCTTCCCTTCATCCATTTTCCTGTTAACCTCCTCGAAAAACTCCAATAGATTGGTCAAACATGACCTACCACGCACAAAGCCATGTTGACTCTCCCTAATAAGTCCCTGTCTATCCAAATGCTTGTAGATTCTGTCTCTTAGTACTCTCTCCAATAACTAACCCACTACCGACGTCAAACTTACCAGCCCATAATTTCCTGGATTACTTTTCGATCCTTTTTTAAACAACGGAACAACATGAGCTACTCTCCAATCCTCTGGCACCTCACCCGTAGACACCGACATTTTAAATATATCTGCCAGAGCCCCTGCAATTTCAACACTAGTCTCCTTCAAGGTCCGAGGGAATACCCTGTCAGGACCTGGGGATTTATCCACTTTAATTTGCTTCAAGATAGCAAGCACCTCCTCCTTTTCAATCTGTACAGTTTCCATGATCTCACTACTTCTTTCCCTTAACTCCATAGACTTCATGCCAGTTTCCTTAGTAAATACAGACGCAAAAAACCCATTTAAGATCTCCCCCATTTCTTTTGGTTCCGCACATAGCCGACCACTCTGATCTTCAAGAGGACCAATTTTATCCCTTACAATCCTTTTACTCTTAATATACCTGTAAAAGCTCTTTGGATTATCCTTCACTTTGACTGCCAAGGCAACCTCATGTCTTCTTTTAGCCCTCCTGATTTCTTTCTTAAGTTTTTTCTTGCACTTTTTATACTCCTCAAGCACCATATTTACTCCCTGTTTCATATACATGTCATACAACTCTCTCTTCTTCTTTATCAGAGTTGCAATATCCTTTGAAGACCAAGGTTCTTTATTCCTATTCACTTTGCCTTTAATCCTGACAGGAATATACAAGCTCTGCACTCTCAAAATTTCTCCTTTGAAGGCTTCCCACTTACCGATCACATCCTTGCTTTTTAGATCCTTTCTCATTTCTTCAAATTTGGCCTTCTTCCAGTTCAGAACCTCAACCCTAGGACCAGATCTATCCTTGTCCATGATCAAGTTGAAACTAATGGTGTTATGATCACTGGAACCAAAGTGCTCCCGTACACACACTTCCATCACTTGTCCTTACTCATTTCCTAACAGGAGATCCAATGTTGCATCCCCTCTAGTTGGTACCTCTATCGATTGATTTAGAAAACTTTCCTGAACACATTTTACAAACTCTAAACCATCTAGACCCCTAACAGTATGGGAATCCCAATCAATATATGGAAAATTAAAATCCCCTACCACCACAACTTTGTGTTTCCTGCAGTTGCCTATCTCTCTGCAGATTTGCTCCAATTCTCGCTGACTATTGGGTGGTCTATAATACAACCCCACTAATGTGGCCATACCTTTCTTGTTTCTCAGCTCCGCCCATAAGGACTCAGTAGACAAGCCCTCTAATCTGTCCTGCCTGAGCACTGCTGTAACATTTTCCCTGACTAGCAATGCCACCCCCCACCCCCACACCGTACCCTTCATTCCTCTGCCTCTATCACGTCTGAAACATCGGAACCCTGGAACATTAAGCTGCCAGTCCTGCCCTTCCTGTAGCCAAGTTTCACTAATTGCTATAACGTCATAATTCCACGTGTCAATCCACGCCCTCAACTCGTCCGCCTTCCCCGCAATACTCCTAGCATTGAAATATATACACCACAGAAGATTTTTACCACCACTCACAACCTTTCTATTTGAGGCTTTGCTTGAACTTTTAACATAATTTATGTCAGCTCTGGCACTCTGGTTCCCATCCCCCGGCAAATCTAGTTTAAAGCCTCCCCAACAGCACCAACAAACCGCCCTGAAAGGATATTGGCCCCCTTGTACTTCAAGTGTAACCCGTCTCTCTTGTACAGGTCCCACCTGCCCCAGAAGAGGTCCCAATGATCCTGAAATCTGAAACCCTGCCCCCTACACCAGTTCCTCAGCCACTTGCTCATCCTCCAGAGCATCCTATTCTTACCCTCACTGGCACGTAGCACAGGTCCCCTTCCCTTACATATATCTGTACTATGGATTTCAACCATTGCTTATGGTAGTGAGTTTCACATTCTCACCACTGGGTAAAGCTATTTCTTCTGAATTCTTTGCTGGATTCCTTGGAGTTCATCTTGTATTGATGGGCTCCTGTTCATCCCTACATGGTAATACTCCCTCTGCATTTATCTAACAAAACTCCACACAATTTTACAGACCTCAGCCTTGTTTACACAGGAGACACAAGATTATTCATTTACTCTTGTATTTCTGTTATTGCCCTGTAAACCTTGTCTGTACCCTTTCTACTGACACTATGTCAGTTTTATTAGATGATAATCAGAATTCTACACAGTATTTTGTGGTCTAACAAAGGTGTGATACATACTTGGCATATATTTTTTCAATTCTGTCCCTTTCAAAATAAAACTTAATGTTCAGTTTACTTTCTCTACTGTCGTGCTAACTTTTGGCACAATTTTTAGTGATTGGTGCCTTTGTAGTCTAGGATCCCTACGTTCTTCTACCCGCCCACAGCTGGATTGTTCATTCTAGAAGTAGCCTTTCTAGCTTTCCTTATCAAAATACTGCAATTTAGTTTAGTTCTCTTCAACACTGAATCACCTGCAAATTTATAAATTGCTAATGTATACTGTGAACACCTGTGAGGAGAGATTGAGTCACTTGGAACTGTACTTGCTGGAATTCAGAAGGATGGGAGGAGATCTTATAGAAACATATAAAATTATGAAAGGGATAGATAAGATAGAGACAGGAAAGTTGTTTACACTGGCAGGTGAGACTAGAACTAGAGAACATAACCTCAAGATTTGGGGAAATAACTTTAGGACAGAGATGAGGAGGAACTGCTTTTCCCAAAGAGTGGTGAATCTGTGTAATCCTCTGCCCACGAAGCAGTGGAGGCTACCTCAGTAAACATATTTAAGACAAGCTGGGTAGATTCTTGCATAGTGGGAGAATTAAATGGGGGAATTAAGGGTTATGGGGAAAAGGCAGGTAGGTGGAGATGAGTCCATGGTCAGATCAGCCATAATCTTATTGAATGGCAGAGCAGGCTCAATGGGCCAGATGGCCAACTCCTGCTCCTATTTCTGATGTTCTTAACATACAACCACCAAGGAATGGTCAGTTTTCCTGCTAGAGCTTTAGCCATTTCTTAAAAATTCAATAACGTTAGTTATGAAAGATTTTACGAGGGGTGATTGATAAGTTTGTGGCCTAAGATAGAAGAAGTCAGTTTTAGAAAACCTAGCACATTTATTTTTCAACATAGTCCCCTCTTACATTTACACACTTAGTCCAGCGGTCGTGGAGCATACGGATCTTAGACCTCCATAAAGTGTCCACTGAAGGGGTGATTGATAAGTTCGTGGCCTAAGGTAGAAGGAGATGAGCTATACAGCTCTCGTTACATGCACATGCAGTTCAACTCTTTTGAGTGATTATGCAGAAAGTCTGAAGTTAATAATTCATCAGGGGTGATTGATGTTCGTGGCCTAAGGCAGAAGGAGATGAGTTATTAACTTTAAACTTTCTGCACAATCACTCAAAGAGCTGACCTGCAGGTGCATGTAACAAGAGCTGTATAACTCATCTCCTTCTACTTTAGACCATGAACTTATCAATCACCCCTTCTGTGGACACTTTATGGAGGTCTAAGATCCATATGCTCCACGACCGCTGGACTAAGTGTATAAATGTAGGAGGGGACTATGTTGAAAAATATATGTACCAAGTTTTCAAAAATTGACTCCTTCTAACACAGGCCACGAACTTATCAATCACCCCTCGTAACTTTTGAAATCCAACCACTTATTTATTTTATATATTTTTCATCTTTCTTCCATTTTCTCCTCTCATT
Source organism: Mobula hypostoma (assembly GCF_963921235.1). NCBI lineage: Eukaryota > Metazoa > Chordata > Chondrichthyes > Myliobatiformes > Myliobatidae > Mobula > Mobula hypostoma. Next base: position 30,298,925 of record NC_086108.1, on the reverse strand, counting down.
GGAATTCCATTAAGTTTCCCAACAATAATGTTCAGGTAGTTATTTTTTTTTGTAATATAATTTTTATTGAATTTTCAAAAAGAATACATGCAAAAATAGAATCTACCCTCCCCCCTCCCCTTAACCCTCCCCCCCCCCATATATAGTCCTACCTAAAAGAAAGAAAAAGAAAAAGAAGAAAAAAAAGAAAAGAACCGCCTGGTTATTGGAAGGTTTCCACATGCTCCATGGGATTCAAAATAAATTTGGTATAATCATTCGTTACTTTCCCCAAGTGACCAAAGTCTTTATCGGAGCACTTAAATATGCCATCCTATCTTTTGTAAATAAGGGCGCCAAATATTCAAAAATGTTACTTATTTATCTCTTAAATTATAAGTAATTTTTTCAAGTGGAATAGAACTAGCCATTTCATTATTCCAACGATCCATACTTAAATACGAATCAGATTTCCAAGTAACTGCGATAGTCTTCTTAGCTACTGCCAATGCAATTTTTATAAATTCTTTCTGATATTTATTCAATTTAAGTTTCGGTTTTATCCCTTCAATATCACCTAATAAAAATAATACAGGGTTATGTGGAAGTTGAATTGCAGTAATTTGTTCCAATAAAATTCTTAAATTTATCCAAAAGGGTTGAATTTTAAAACAAGACCAAGTAGAATGTAAAAAAGTACCAATTTCTTGATTACACCGAAAACATTTATCAGATAGATTTGAATTTAATCTATTTATTTTTTGCGGTGTAATATATAATTGGTGTAAAAAATTATATTGTACTAATCTAAGTCGAACATTTATTGTATTTGTCATACTGTCAAGACAAAGTCTTGACCAATTTGTTTCATCAATAATAATATTCAGATCTGTTTCCCATTTTTGCTTTGACTTATGGGTTCCTTGTTTAATTGTCTGTTCTTGAATCAAATTATACATACAAGAAATAAATTCTTTAATTTTCCCTTTTTGAATTAAAATTTCAATTTCATTAGGTTTTGGCAATAACATTGTTTGACCCAGCTTACCTTTTAAGTAAGCCCTTAATTGAAAGTAACAAAAGAAAGTATTATTAGATATTTTATATTTATCCTTTAATTGTTCAAATGACATCAATATACCTCGTTCAAAACCATCTCCTATAAATTTAATCCCTTTTTGGTACCAATTATATAAAAGTTGATTGTCCATTGTAAAAGGAATAAGCCTGTTTTGGAACAAAGGTCTCCTTGCTAATAGAGATTTCTGTGTTTCATTATCAACATTTATCTTATTCCATAGATCAGTCAAATGTGTTAATATAGGAGATTCTTTCTTTTCCCGTATCGATTTAGATTCCCATTTATATATAAAATCTTCAGGTCTATTTTCTCCTATCTTGTCTAGTTCTATTTTAATCCATGCTGGTTTTCGATCATCGAAGAAAGATGCAATAAATCTAAGTTGATTTGCTTTATAATAGTTTTTAAAGTTTGGAAGTTGTAACCCTCCTAACCCAAATTTACATGTCAATTTTTCCAATGATATTCTTGACATTTTACCTTTCCAAAGAAATTTTCTCACACATTTATTTAACTCTTGAAAAAATTTCTGTGGCAATTGTATTGGTAATGTTTGAAACAAATACTGTAATCTAGGAAATATATTCATTTTTACAACATTGACTCTACCTACTAATGTTATTGGTAATATCATCCATTTGTCAAGATCTTCTTGAATTTTTTTCAATAGTGGTAAATAATTAAATTTATATAAATTCTTTTGATCATTATCAAGTCTTATACCTAAATATTTTATACCATTTACCGGCCATCTAAATTGGGTTACTAATCGACATTGACTATAGTCTCCTTTAGTAAGAGGTAAAATTTCACTTTTATCCCAATTTATTTTGTAGCCTGATACCTTCTCATATTCATCCAATCTAGAAGATAATTTATGTAACGAATGTTGTGGATTTGTTAAATAGATCAAAACATCTAAAAAATTAATTAATGAAAAAATTAATTTTATATTCCTCCTGATTAACTCTAAAACCCATAATATCTGGATCAATTCTAATTAGTTCTGCTAATGGCTCTATCGCCAGTACAAATAAAGCAGGTGATAGTGGACAACTTTGTCTAGTTGACCTTTTTAACTGGAATGGTGTTGAAATTTGAGAATTTGTCACCACTTTAGCTTTAGGGTTAGAATTTAAAGTTTTAATCCAATTTATAAAAGATGTTCCTAACCCATATTTTTCTAGTACTTTAAATAAAAAATCCCATTCTAATCTACCAAATGCTTTTTCTGCATCCAAAGCTACTACTATACTCTTCTCATCCCTTTTTTGTGCCAAATGAATTATACTGAGTAGCCGAGTTACATTATCTGCCAATTGTCTATTTTTAATAAATCCTGTTTGATCCGTATGTATTAATTTTAGTAAATATTTAGATAATCTATTCGATAAAATTTTTGCTATTATTTTATAATCCGTATTCAATAAAGAAATAGGCCTGTATGATGCTGGTTTCATAGGATCTCTGTCTTTTTTTGGCAATACTATTACAATCGCTGTTGAAAAAGATTCTGGAAGTTTATGTATTTTTTCTGCTTGACCTATTAGTTCCATAAAAAGAGGAAATAATAAATCTTTAAATTTTTTATAAAATTCAGGTGGAAAACCATCTTCTCCTGGAGATTTATTACTTTGGAGTGATCCTAAAGCTTCTTCAACTTCTTTTAATGTAAAAGGCATATCTAAACCCTTCTGTTCTTCCAAATTCAATTTTGGAAGAGAAATTTGTGCTAAAAACCTTTCTATCTCATTAACATCATTTTGGGATTCTGACTGATATAATTTAGAATAAAGATTTTTAAAGGTTTCGTTTATTTCAAGAGGTTTATAAGATATTTTATTTGCCCTTGTTCTAATTGCATTTATTGTTTTAGAAGCTTGTTCTGTTTTCAACTGCCAGGCAAGAATTTCATGTGCTTTCTCACCTAACTCATAATACCTTTGTTTAGTTCTTACAATTGCTTTTTCCATTCTATATGTCTGAAGGGTATTATATTGTAACTTTTTATTGACAAGTTGTTTTCATTTTTCTTCTGACATATATCTTTGAGATTCTTTTTCTATTTTTGTGATCTCTTTTTCCAATTGATCTAGTTCTGCCATATATTCTTTCTTAATTTTAGACATATAACTTATTATCTGGCCCCTAAGATATGCTTTCATCGCATCCCATAATATAAATTTATCATCCACTGAATGAAAATTTGTATCCAAAAAAAATTGAATCTGCTTTTTCATAAAATCACAAAAACCTTGACGTTTTAATAATGTTGAATTAAATCTCCATCTATAAGCCACTCCTTCCTTATCAGCCATTATTATTGTCATTAATAAAGGGGAATGATCTGATAATATTCTTGCTTTATATTCCATATTTTTCACTCTGTGTTGAATATGCATTGATAATAGAAACAAATCTATCCTTGAGAAAGTTTTATGTCTATGGGAATACAACGAATAGTCTCTTTCTTTAGGATTGATTCTTCTCCATATACCAATCAGATTTAAATCCTTCATCAATGATAAAGTTAAATTTACTACCTTCGATTTTATAACAGCCTTGGTTGATCTATCTAAGACTGGGTCTAAGCAAAAATTAAAGTCTCCTCCAATTAATATTTTTTCATGCGCATCCGCCAAATTCAGAAAAGCTTCTTATATGAATTTTGCATCATTTTCATTTGGTGCATAAATATTCATAAAAGTCCATAGTTCAGAAAAAAGTTGACAATGTATAATCACATATCTCCCCGCAGAATCAGTTATTACATTTTGTATTCTAATTGGTAACGTTTTATTGATCAAAATTGCTACTCCCCTCGCTTTTGAATTAAATGAAGCCGCAACAACACTACCCACCCAATCTCTCTTTAGTTTCTGATGTTCTGTTTCCATTAGGTGCGTTTCCTGTAAAAAAGCTAAATCTATCTCCATTTTTTTTAATATGTGTTAAGATTCTTTTTCTTTTCACTGGTCCATTAAGCCCGTTAACATTAAAACTCAAAAAATTCAATAAATTAGTCATTATTCTTAACAAAGTTACTCCAATCTAAAACATTATTTATCTTCTCAACTTTCATAGTTCCTTGGGGAAGCTCTTTAAACTTCACCATGTTGCTATGTGTCTCCCTACCAACCTTCCAGCCAGAAAGAAAAAAGATAGAAAAAGTACAGAAAAAGAAAAAACAAAATACCCCCCCACTAATGTTGTGAATGAAAGGATACGCAACACTACCCCCCTCCATTTTACGGGTCGTGGCAAAAGCCACGCTTGCACACATGACTAGCGTAGCAATCGATCAGTGCTTCTTCCAGCTCCCCCGCAATAAAAAAACATTATATATATATATAGACAAAATTAGTATTACTATTCCCAACTAATATTCCTCCAGTTTTAACCTTTCTTACCCCGCCTCGTATAATTAATAATATATTTATACATTCATCCAGCTTCAAAAAGCCATCAAGTCCATTCTTTAACCCAATCTTCATCTTCAATCTATCTCGCTCTCCTGGGTTTGTTCTTGTATCTGGTGAATTTTCAGAGAATCTCGCACAAACTGCTCTGCTTTCTGGTAATCATCAAAAAATCTTTTTTCTCCTCCAGACAAAAAAATCTTCAAGGTTGCAGGATAACGCAGTGTAAATTGATAACCATGATCCCATAGGGTTTTTTCCACTGGATTAAATTTCTTCCTTCTCTTCAAAAGTTCGTAACTTATATCAGGATAGAAAAAAACTTTGTTCCCTCCAATTATCAATGGCCCTTTTCTATCTTTGGCAGCTCGAGCAGCTGCCTGTAGAATCCTTTCCTTGTCTTGAAATCTTAAGAATTTTATTAAAATCGACCGTGGATATTGGTCATCTTTTGGTTTTGGTCTTAAAGCTCTATGCGCTCGCTCAATTTCAATTGATCGAACCTCCTCCTCCATTTGCAAAACATCCGGGATCCATCTTTGAAAAAATTCTATTGGTTTATCTCCCTCCATACCTTCTTTAAGTCCAACAATTTTAATATTATTACGTCTACCAAAATTTTCCAACATGTACACTTTCTCCAAGAGTCGGTTTCTTTCCGAATTCCAGACAAGCAGATCATTTTCTGTTTTTTCCACTCTATCATTCATATGCCCCATTGCTCTTTCCATCTTCTGAAGATTCTTATCCATTTTGTCCTGTCTTGCCATAACTTTATCATAGCACATCTTCGTATCTCTAAGCTCTTCTCTTACTTTTCTTAATTCAGCCGTTAATTGCAATATAGCCTCTCTCATGTCTCTATCATCTCCTTTATTTCCAATCACTTCCAATTCTTCCTCCTCTTCTTCATCTGTGTTCTCTGCAGAATCCGATTCTGAGTCTGAGTCATTTTCAATTGCAGTGGCTGTCGGTTCTTGTAGTTTGCGTTGTATCGATTTGCGCATGCGCATTTTCGGTGTCTTCTTCGAAGAAGCCGTTACCACTGCCATTGCTCCCTGTTCTACCGAAGGAGATCCAACCTGAGTCCGAGGCTCCGTCGTTGCAGTAGGCTCTTTTTTCTTCCCATCTCGCGGCTGCTTCGCAACAGCAGACTTCTTTTGTTGCGGTTTAGGAGGCATATCATAAAGTAGTCTTACAAAGTTTATAAATAGTTTTCAGAAAATATTTACTAACTTTGTTTTGTTTAAACGGTACTTTACTGACTTGTTGCGGGAGAGCTGGATTTACACGTCTCAATCCCACGTCATCACGTGACGCCCCCCACCATTCAGGTAGTTATTAGGACATGTTCTAACGTTCTTCCTGAATAAAAGGTATTATTTTAGATAGTCAACGTTCATCTGAAAGCATAGTTTTACCTTATATATTATAAGATGCTTTGCAATCTCTCCAGTTTCTTTTCAGTTGAACTAGTTTTATCCATATTAAATTTAAAATATCCCATTTTCATTTTAACTGCATTTCTGTTAAACACTGAGTGCTGAAATGAACATGCCCAAATCTTCTATCACCATGATAAATATTAGAAAGAAATAATTATTTATTATTTCTGCATTCTGTTAACCATTTCCTATAGTACTGCCCCAACTATCCATTAGTGGTCATAATTCCATTATAAAGTCTGTATTAATCTATTTGAAAAATATTTTACTGTTTCATTGCTTCAACTTCAATGTCTTTTTCCCATTCTAATTTTGTATTACTTTTTTCATAACTCTGCTACATTCTCTCTTAGCTTGCATTCCATTACTAATGTCTGATTAAGAGGAGCTCAGTAAGATTTATGGTAAAATCTTAGTCGCCAAAATGAAAATATTCATTGATGTTGAAAATAACTCACTTCAAATTTCGCCCGAAGAGATGGAAATTTTTTTTTGCTTTTTGGTTTACCAGGTTTAGCAGTCGATTGACTGTTCCATAGTAGAGAGGATGTTCCCTCTGAAATACAAATGGTGCAAAGACGTCATATTTTTCAAAGAATGGTCAGCAGCTTTTGCATAACATAATTGATAATTTATCCTATTAACACACTTTAAATTTCTCACCAGAAATTTAACCTCAATTAAATCAAGGCAATTTAAAAACAACAAAATGAATTTATACATACGTATTTCCCACTTTGATCAATACAATATGGGAAAGTCCTACTGCATTGTTTCTGTGTTAAGAGTGTAGACTAGGAAGTACTGAATGATACAAGTGTCAGCTGATAGAAAGTAGTAAGGGCTATTGAACATTAAAAAGGACAAATGGGAGATGTAATTAGCAGAAGATGATCCTGAAATTACCACAAAAAGCAAAAAACTGGAAGTTGTAAGTGTGAGACACAATGCTAGAATAGCTGATTACGTGAAATAGTTGAATTCAATATTGTCCAGAATGCTCTCACGTGGAAGTTGAAGGGTTTTGAGTTTTATTTACAGAAACCAAAAATAACTGTATAAGTGGGATGCAGCTTTAAACATAAAGAAAACTGGATACTGAGGGTATCTCTTTCATATTGAACAGAGGTCCTTTGCATTCAATCTGTTTTTTTTAAATGTAGAGGTATTGACACAATGAACATCAAATGGTATTTACTAAACTGGTAGCGCAAGTGCTACTTGACTTCGAAAGAATTTTAGGGACATCAGGATACGTGCAGGTGAAAATATAAACATTGCATCTCCAGCAGTCATGTGGGAAAATGCTGTGAGAGGGAGTGGGTATTGGTGGAGATCCAAAAGCAAACCAGAGCATCCTGGTGGAAAAGGTCTCTTCAGAATATTGAAAGGTGCAAAGGAGAAGATGTATCTGAGGATGGTATCAAATTGGAGGAATAAGAAACTACAGGGAAGGATCCCTTCAATGTGAAGCTGATGAGGTACTTAGGGATTCATGATTTGTTCTGGTGGGACAGGAAGGAGTGACAGCAGATATGTAAAAAATGAAACAGGTATGATCATTTAAATTTTCTGTAAACTCAAGAGACCACGCATGGAGGAGTACAAATGAGAAAGATGAATATTGGAAAAGAGCATGAGGGCTTTGCAAAAAACTGGTGAGGATTTTAATTGGAGGCACTGCGCAAGAAGTCTGAAGTCTGCATGCAGAAGGGTGAGGAGACTGTGTGACAGAATAAGCATTAAAACAGAGAATTAATGGGTATTTTTACTCAAGCCATTACAATCCCATTTACCTGGAGCTGAAACCATAATCTGACATCTAGTGAGGATCGCAAGCAAGAAGTCATTATGGGAATGCACTGGAAAACAAAATCATTTTCCTTTAGTAATATACTCAATCCATCACAGCTTAGATACAAGTCAGCATCAGAGAAAAGGTGTCATGGATATTTATTTTCATCTAAATACTGTGTCAATATTCTTTGGTAATCCAAGAGCAAATTAATTGATAAAGCGAAAAAAAAAAGATGCTGGGAATCTGAATCTACCACAGAAAATGCCAGAAATATTCAAGTCAGACAACATATGAAAAGACGGAAAAAGAGATAAGGCTTCAGGTGATCATCCTGAAGTATTATTTTAATTGTGTTGCAGCCCAAGCACTGGCAAACTGTGTACCTTAGGACAGCGGTCCCCAACCTTTTTTGCACCGAGGACCAGTTTAATACTGGGAATATTCTTGCGGATCAGCCGATGGGGTGGGGGATGTTAATCACGACCGGAATATAGGTGAAACTATAAGTCACTTATAAGGGGTTAATAATACACTCAATTTCATTTCTAAAAGGGTTTATCTAACAAATTTAATATTAAACACATAGCGCATATTTTCCTCCCATGAATATAGTGATGTAAATTATAAGTCACTTATAAGTCAATAGCATCATAACATTTTAAGTAATGTTTGGATATTAAACACACAGCGCATATTTTCCTCGTATGAACATATAAAATCATTGCAACACACCAATATCAGTGAATCAGTGGGAGCCCTGGGCTTGCTTTCCTGCAACAAGATGGTCCCATCGAGGGGTGATGGGAGACAGCGATACTCGAAGGGGGTTCCTTATGTCCAGTCTATTCCGCAATTTAGTTTTCGTTGCAATCATTGCAGAAAATCCTGCTTCGCGGAGGTATGATGTTGGAAATGGAAGCAACATTTTCAGTGCTTTCGTGGCTATCTCAGGATATTCAGCCTTGACTTTGATCCAGAATGCCGGCAGAGATGTTATGTCAAACATACTTTTCAGCCCACTGTCATTTGCAAGCTCGAGGAGTTGATCTTCTTCCCACTCTGACATGGATGATTCACAAGGAACATTCACAAATGGGTCATGGACCCATTCCTTTGCATGTCTTGGGTCATTTGCAGTTGGGAAGTAACGCTCGAATTCTGCCAACAGCGAAGTTACGTAATCGCACACCGGCTGTGAGAAAGACGGTGCAGCCTCAGTGTCTCTCAAAATCCCAGTTAATGTTGGGAACAAGTCAAATATGCCCCTGTCCACTCGCCATCCCCACAGTTCCAGTTTGGCTTTGAAAGCAGACACTTTATTTGCCAACTTGCAGACAGTTGCATTCTCCCCTGAAGTGACAAACTGAGTTCATTGAGCAGGTTGAAGATGTCACACAGATAGCCACTAAGTACGACACTCTCAGAGCAACAACATTTGTGGAGGTCGTTACTCTCAGCACTTGCTTCTGTCCCGCTTGCTCACGTTTTTTCCTCTCAAAAAACTCAACGGGTTTGTCTTTAAGTGCAGGTGCTTGGACTCAAGGTGCCGAAGCAGTTTTGAAGACTTCATTGCCTCATTAGACCGCTTGTCTCCACATATCACACACAGGGGGCTTGGAGCGTGTGAGTCACCGATCGCAATAAAGCCATATTTTATGTATGATCCGTCGTATTTTCTGTTGAAGGAAACTTTCTTTTTTTTTTGCAGTCCCTGCGTTATCATCATTGTTAGGCCTTTTATGTCCTCTTCCACCTTTTCCAAAGAAACTCTGAAACGACGTTTGTTTTTTACTCATACCAACTGATGACCTCGCGTGGGTAATGACCTCGTGTACGTTCAAGTTCAACAGTGGACGTGACAGGGAATGAGGAAAGGTGCAGCTGACTCATATCGCTTCATACCGCCAAATAATATTGTTTCCTCGCGGCCCGGTGGTTGGGGACCACTGCCTTAGGAGTCATAGAGGCATCACAAATATAATAGTTGTATTTTTTTATTTATTCATCTTTCAGATACGCTTGCCACTGTAGCTTCTATGAGAGCTTAAGCTCTAATGGAAATCAAATATTAATTGCCCATCCCTAATTATCCTTCAATAGGTGATGGTGAACAGCCTTCTGTAGTCTATTAACTGGAAGTATTCTTACAATGTTGTTTTGTAGTGAGTACCAGCAATTATGAAGGACTAACGTTTTCAAATAAGAATGATATACAATTTAGAGTGGAAACTGCGGGAGGTGGTACTCCCAACCAAACCATACTCTGATCAGTTTTAGTGGTAAAGGGTACAGATTTTTGCAGGTGCTGTAATATCAGAGAGCAACTGCAATACATTTTGTAGATGCCTCATTGCAACCACCATGGTCCACGCAACCCACAACCACTCTCCAAACCAAACTCAACATTAGAAAGGAATACACATAACTGCACAATTTTAGTACCCAACAACTGGAATACTCAGGTCACTTGCACACAAGATCTTATACTAAGCATGAAAGAGGTTATCAGCAGACAACCAAAATCAAAATAGATCTGCTTTGTTGGTGTAAGGGGTTTCTTCTTTTATGTTACTGCGTAGGCTAGTCAAAATGGCTTCTTTGTTATGTTGTAATTAAAATGGCTTCTCTGTAATGTTAACTGCTGAGACAGTGGTTCTTTTCTAGCAGCTTATTTGGGTCATATTATTGATGGGGGGGAGGATGAACCAATGGGTGTCCATTTTATTCTTTTTGTGGGTGATATTCTGTCTCATATGGCTGGGAACCGTGTGGTTTGGGCGGGCTTTTCAGGAGGAGACCGAGGAGAAGAAGGACATGCTGGAAGCGCTCTGGTCGACCACCGTGGTTGGTCCTGAGCAGCGAGTCGGAGGGGATCGCAGGGTGAAGAGAAGACTCCGTTATTTGAGCTCCAACTTGTATGCACGAAGAAGCTGAACTTCGATAAGTCTGGCACCTTTTTCTTTCTCTTTTATATTGTATCTCTATTAATCTAATAGTCCGAGTAAGATTTATAAAGTGTAATCTGTAAAGTGTACATTGTGTGCTGTCTGATAATTGATGTGTGAGGGTGTACCAGGTGGCATTACACAGCACCATGCAAACTGCGAGACACAGTCTGGCGGGTGGACAAGGTTTCTCCTAGATAAACATGGGCCAGTAGAGCTGAGCGCTACATTGGGAAGTTACTTGTTAAAGAAAATTCCTTTCTAATTTGCTACAGATCTTTGAAAAGATTATTTACTTCAAACATTAAATCTGTTTCTCTCTCCACAGATGTTGCCTGACCTGCTGAGAATTTATGGAGTTTTCAGTTTGATTTCAGATTTCCAGCATCTGCAGCATTTCGCATCAACACCCTTCATTTGGGGAATGGAAGTATTAGTCAGTGCCACCTTTTGCTAAAATTCAATGTGAGACATAGATATAAGATGTTGTAATAAAGCAGAGAGACAAATGAAAAGCTATTTGTAAGATTAATAAATGTCATTATTAGATGCCCATCCAGTAAAGATTTAATAATTTCAGGAAGGAAATAGAGAAAATCTACAAATCTTAATCATTTGAAATTCTAGAATTTCTATAAAAATTTTCAATGTTAGTCTCAGCCTGGCGTGGTCCCAGTACCTAAGAAGGGCCAACCGAATGTCTTAAATGACTACGATCCACTGGTCCTAACCTCACACATAATGAAGACCCTAGAGAGGCTGGGCAACACACAAAAAATGATGGAGGAACTCAGTAGGCAGGCAACATCTATGGAAAAAAGTATAGTCGACATTTCGGGCCGAAGTCCTTCGGCAGGACTGGAGAAAAAAAGCTGAAGAGTAGATTTGAAAGGTGGAGGGAGGGGACAGAGAAACGCCAGGCAATACGTGAAACTTGGAGGGAGAAGAATGAAACAAAGAGCTAGGAAGTTGGTTGGTGAAGAGACAGAAGGCCATGGAAGAAAGAAAAAGGGTGGGGGGGGGGGAGAGCACCAGAGGGAGGCAATGCGCAGGCAAATTGGTAACATAGGAGAGGGACAAGGTGAAGGGGGTGGGGAGACATTACTGAAAGTTTGAGAAATCGATGGTCATGCCATCAGGTTGGAGGCTACCCAAACAGAAAATAAGATGTTATTCCTCCAACCTAAGTGTGGCCTTATCCCGACAGTGGAGGAGGCCACAGATGAATATATAGGAATGGGAAAGCAAAATGGAATTAAAACGGGTGGCCACTGGGAGATCCCGCTTGTTCTAGCGGATGGAGTGTAGATGCTTGGCAACGCCATCTCCCAATCTACGTCAGGTCTCACTGATACACAAGAAGCCGCACAGGGAACACCGAAGACAGTACATGACCCCAACAGACTCACAGGTGAAGTGTCGCCTCACCTGGAAGGACTGTTTGGGGTCCTGAATGGTAGTGAGGGAGGTGGTGTAGGGGCAGGTGTTGCACTTGTTCCGTTTGCAAGGCAAGCTTATACTAGAAAGGGTGGTCCTGGTTCACCTCCAACCACTGGTCAGATCAGCCCCTGATCCTCTGCAGTTTGCCTACAAGAAGCACACTGGAGGAGATGATGCTGTCATCTAGCTAATGAACAGAGTCTACTCTCATTTGGATAAACAGGGCAGCACTGAAAGAATCATGTTTTTTGATTTCTCAGGTGCTTCAATACCATACAGACCTCATTGCTGAGGGAAAAGCCCCATTCAATATAGATTGGTGCTCCAATGTATCCTGGATAATAGACAACTGACTGGCAGACCACAAATGTGCGGCTTCAGAGTTGTGCGTCAGACATGGTTATAAACAGCACTGGGACCCCACAGGGGGCTGTATTGGTTCTTACCCTGTTTACCCTGTATACCTCGGATTTTAGATACAACACTAAGTTACGTCATCTGCAGAAATTCTCTGATGACTCACCAATAGTTGGGTGTATAAAGGGGGGAACGGGAGGATAATACAGGGCCCTGGTGGAGGACTTTGTTAAAAGGTGCAGGCTGAATCATCTTAGTAATACAAAGGAGATGGTGATGGACCTTTGGAAGACTAAGCCTGCACTGGTCCCTGTTACTTTTGATAGTGAGGACGTGGATGTGGTGAGGACCTACAAGTACCTGGGGATATACCTGGATGACAGACTTGAATGGAGTACCAACACAGAGGTTATGTACAAGAAGGGCCAGAGTCACTTCTACTTGCTGAGGAAACTGAGGTCCTTTGGAGTATGCAGGCCTCTCCTTCACCAGTCTGCTGTCACCAGTACAATCTTCTATGTGGTTGTGTGCTAGGGGCCATCAAGACGGGTGATGCCTACAGGCTCAATAAGTTGATTAGAAAGGCTGGTTCTGTTACAGGAGTCAATCTCAACACACTGGAGGTTGTGGTAGAAACAAAGGACCTTATGGAAAATCTTGGCAATTCTAGACAATGTTTCTCACTCGTTGCATGCCACCTTGGCTGAACAGAGGAGCACTTTTAGTAACAGACCAAGACAAATGCGCTGCTCCAAAGAGCGCTATATGAGGTCATTCTTACCCTTGGCTATTAGGCTCTATAATGAGTCAACCTATAGCCAGGAAGTGATGCCCTATCCTGTTAGAGGTAACTTATTTATTTATTCTTTCTTCCTATCTTCTAATATTTACATCTGTGCACTGGTAATGCTACTGTGACACTGCAATTTCCTTTGGAATCAAGAACATATCTATCTATCAAATTTAGGCTCCAATGGAAATAAGACATTTTAACTTTAGAAATTGGTTTTGTGACAGATAAAGGTCAAAAACAAGTGTTTGGTATTTTTTCTTTGAACTGGTTCCATGGTTTTCTTTGTCTTGTTGGCTGTCTGTGAGAAGATGAATTTCAGGTTTATATGCTGCATACATACTTTGATAATAAATATTCTTAGCAACACACATAAAAGTTGCTGGTGAATGCAGCAGGCCAGGCAGAATCTCTAGGAAGAGGTACAGTTGACGTTTCGGGTCAGACCCTTTGTCAGACTTAGTCGACTGTACCTCTTCCTAGAGATGCTGCCTGGCCTGCTGCATTCACCAGCAACTTTTATGTGTGTTGCTTGAAATTCCAGCATCTGCAGATTTCCTCGTGTTTGCGTTAATAAATATTCTTTGAAGCTTTGATTCTTCTGTCCAAGAGAACATTTTACAGCCAAAGTTAATTCATGAAATAAAAGCCTCAAGACAACTTCAAATATATCTAGTAATCCTGAACTGTATTTTTTAAACCAAAACTCTACCATTAGTAATGATTGGGCAAGTTATAAAACAAAGGATCCTCAAAGCACACTGACAATAATATCTTAATTAGAGTAGTTTTAATTTAATTAACCAGAATTTAAATATTGATTTTGCAAATAAAGAAACATAACTAGTTGTACATGTGGATTAAAAATAGTTAATACACCCTTTACGACTAATTTCCAATCATTCTTCTACCTGCTTGGTTATCACTCTTAGCTAGATACCTACAGAAAGAACACAACTCCAATTTCAAGTTCAAGGGCTTGAACCTACTCACCAATACCTACCTACTCAATCTCCTAAGTAAGATGAGGCAGTGTAAGAAAAGGTGAGTCATCAACTTTTGCTGTAGTGGCATAGAATGCTCTGATCCCCACCCCACCCCCACTAAGCTACACCCATTACTCAGCCACTAATTCACTGTTTTTTTAATATTTTTTTAATATAATTTTTATTGAATTTTCAAAAATACATGAAAAAAAGAATCTACCCTCCCCCCTCCCCTGCCATATATAGTCCTACCTAAAAAGGAAAAAAAAAGAAAAAAAAGAAAAAGAAAGAAAAGAACCGCCTGGTTATTGGAAGGTTTCCACGTGCTCCATGGGATTCAAAATGAATTTGGTATAATCATTCGTTACTTTCCCCAAGTGACCAAAGTCTTTATCGGAGCACTTAAATATGCCATCCTATCTTTTGTAAATAAGGGCGCCAAATATTAAAAAAAGTTACATATTTATCTCTTAAATTATAAGTAATTTTTTCAAGTGGAATAGAACTAGCCATTTCATTATTCCAACGATCCATACTTAAATACGAATCAGATTTCCAAGTAACTGCTATGGTCTTCTTAGCTACTGCCAATGCAATTTTTATAAATTCTTTCTGATATTTATTCAATTTAAGTTTCGGTTTTATCCCTTCAATATCACCTAATAAAAATAATACAGGGTTATGTGGAAGTTGAATTGCAGTAATTTGTTCCAATAAGATTCTTAAATTTATCCAAAAGGGTTGAATTTTAAAACAAGACCAAGTAGAATGTAAAAAAGTACCAATTTCTTGATTACACCGAAAACATTTATCAGAAAAATTTGAATTTAATCTATTTATTTTTTGCGGTGTAATATATAATTGATGTAAAAAATTATATTGTACTAATCTAAGTCGAACATTTATTGTATTTGTCATACTGTCAAGACAAAGTCTTGACCAATTTGTTTCATCAATAATAATATTCAGATCTGTTTCCCATTTTTGCTTTGACTTATGGGTTCCTTGTTTAATTGTCTGTTTTTGAATCAAATTATACATACAAGAAATAAATTCTTTAATTTTCCCTTTTTGAATTAAAATTTCAATTTCATTAGGTTTTGGCAATAACATTGTTTGACCCAGCTTACCTTTTAAGTAAGCCCTTAGTTGAAAGTAACAAAAGAAAGTATTATTAGATATTTTATATTTATCCTTTAATTGTTCAAATGACATCAATTTACCTCGTTCAAAACAATCTCCTATAAATTTAATCCCTTTTTGGTACCAATTATATAAAAGTTGATTGTCCATTGTAAAAGGAATAAGTCTGTTTTGGAACAGAGGTCTCCTTGCTAATAGAGATTTCTGTGTTTCATTATCAACATTTATCTTATTCCATAGATCAATCAAATGTGTTAATATAGGAGATTCTTTCTTTTCCCGTATCAATTTAGATTCCCATTTATATATAAAATCTTCAGGTCTATTTTCTCCTATCTTGTCTAGTTCTATTTTAATCCATGCTGGTTTTCGATCATCGAAGAAAGATGCAATAAATCTAAGTTGATTTGCTTTATAACAGCTTTTAAAGTTTGGAAGTTGTAACCCTCCTAACCCAAATTTACATGTCAATTTTTCCAATGATATTCTTGACATTTTACCTTTCCAAAGAAATTTTCTCACACATTTATTTAACTCTTGAAAAAATTTCTGTGGCAATTGTATTGGTAATGTTTGAAACAGATACTGTAATCTAGGAAATATATTCATTTTTACAACATTGACTCTACCTACTAATGTTATTGGTAATATCATCCATTTGTCAAGATCTTCTTGAATTTTTTTCAATAGTGGTAAATAATTAAATTTATATAAATTCTTTTGATCATTATCAAGTCTTATACCTAAATATTTTATACCATTTACCGGCCATCTAAATTGGGTTACTAATCGACATTGACTATAGTCTCCTTTAGTAAGAGGTAAAATTTCACTTTTATCCCAATTTATTTTGTAACCTGATACCTTCTCATATTCATCCAATCTAGAAGATAATTTATGTAACGAATGTTGTGGATTTGTTAAATAGATCAAAACATCTAAAAAATTAATTAATGAAAAAATTAATTTTATATTCCTCCTGATTAACTCTAAAACCCATAATATCTGGATCAATTCTAATTAGTTCTGCTAATGGCTCTATCGCCAATACAAATAAAGCAGGTGATAGTGGACAACCTTGTCTAGTTGACCTTTTTAACTGGAATGGTGTTGAAATTTGAGAATTTGTCACCACTTTAGCTTTAGGGTTAGAATTTAAAGTTTTAATCCAATTTATAAAAGATGTTCCTAACCCATATTTTTCTAGTACTTTAAATAAAAAATCCCATTCTAATCTATCAAATGCTTTTTCTGCATCCAAAGCTACTACTATACTCTTCTCATCCTTTTTTTGTGCCAAATGGATTATACTGAGTAGCCGAGTTACATTATCTGCCAATTGTCTATTTTTAATAAATCCTGTTTGATCCATATGTATTAATTTTGGTAAATATTTAGATAATCTATTCGATAAAATTTTTGCTATTATTTTATAATCCGTATTCAATAAAGAAATAGGCCTGTATGATGCTGGTTTCATAGGATCTCTGTCTTTTTTTGGCAATACTATTACAATCGCTGTTGAAAAAGATTCTGGAAGTTTATGTATTTTTTCTGCTTGACTTATTAGTTCCATAAAAAGAGGAAATAATAAATCCTTAAATTTTTTATAAAATTCAGGTGGAAAACCATCTTCTCCTGGAGATTTATTACTTTGGAGTGATCCTAAAGCTTCTTCAACTTCTTTTAATGTAAAAGGCATATCTAATCCCTTCTGTTCTTCCAAATTCAATTTTGGAAGAGAAACTTGTGATAAAAACCTTTCTATCTCATTAACATCATTTTGGGATTCTGATTGATATAATTCAGAATAGAAATTTTTAAAAGTTTCATTTATTTCAAGAGGTTTATAAGATATTTTATTTGCTCTTGTTCTAATTGCATTTATTGTTTTGGAAGCTTGTTCTGTTTTCAACTGCCAGGCAAGAATTTTATGTGCTCTCTCACCTAACTCATAATACCTTTGTTTAGTTCTTATAATTGCTTTTTCCGTTCTATATGTCTGAAGCGTATAATATTGTAACTTCTTATAGACAAGTTGTTTTCGTTTTTCTTCTGACATATATCTTTGAGATTCTTTTTCTATTTTTGTGATCTCTTTTTCCAATTGATCTAGTTCTGCCATACATTCTTTCTTAATTTTAGACGTATAACTTATTATCTGGCCCCTAAGATATGCTTTCATTGCATCCCATAATATAAATTTATCATCCACTGAATGAAAATTTGTATCCAAAAAAAATTGAATCTGCTTTTTCATAAAATCACAAAAATCTTGTCGTTTTAATAATGTTGAATTAAATCTCCATCTATAAGCCACTTCTTCCTTATCAGACATTATTATTGTCATTAATAAAGGGGAATGATCTGATAATATTCTTGCTTTATATTCCATATTTTTCACTCTGTGTTGAATATGCATTGATAATAGAAACAAATCTATCCTTGAAAAAGTTTTATGTCTATGGGAATACAACGAATAGTCTCTTTCTTTAGGATTGATTCTTCTGCGCATCCGCCAAATTCAGAAAAGCTTCTTGTATGAATTTTGCATCATTTTCATTTGGTGCATAAATGTTCATAAAAGTCCATAATTCAGAAAAAAGTTGACAATGTATAATCACATATCTCCCCACAGAATCAGTTATTACATTTTGTATTCTAATTGGTAACGTTTTATTGATCAAAATTGCTACTCCGCTTGCTTTTGAATTAAATGAAGCCGCAACAACACTACCCACCCAATCTCTCTTTAGTTTCTGATGTTCTATTTCCGTTAGGTGCGTTTCCTGTAAAAAAGCTAAATCTATCTCCATTTTTTTAATATGTGTTAAGATTCTTTTTCTTTTCACTGGTCCATTAAGCCCGTTAACATTAAAACTCAAAAAATTCAATAAATTAGTCATTATTCTTAACAAAGTTACTCCAATCTAAAACATTATTTATCTTCTCAACTTTCATAGTTCCTTGGGGAATCTCTTTAAACTTCACCATGTTGCTATGTGTCTCCCTCCCAACCTTCCAGGCAGAAAGAAAAAAGAAGAAAGAAAAAGTACAAAAAAAGAAAAAACAAAATACCCCCCCACTAATGTTGTGAACGAAAGGATACACAACACTACCCCCCCTCCATTTTGCGGGTCGTGGCAAAAGCCACGCTTGCACACATGACTAGCGTAGCAATCGATCAGTGCTTCTTCCAGCTCCCCCGCAACAAAAAACATTATATATATATATATATATATATAGACAAAATTAGTATTACTGTTCCCAACTAGTATTCCTCCAGTTTTAACCTTTCTTACCCCGCTTCGTATAATTAATAATATATTTATACATTCATCCAGCTTCAAAAATCCATCAAGTCCATTCTTTAACCCAATCTTCATCTTCAATCTATCTCGCTCTCTTGGGTTTGTTCTTGGGTCTGGTGAGTTTTCAGAGAATCTCGCACAAACTGCTCTGCTTTCTGATAATCATCAAAAAATCTTTTTTCTCCACCAGACAAAAAAATCTTCAAAGTTGCAGGATAACGCAGTGTAAATTGATAACCATGCTCCCATAGGGTTTTTTTCACTGGATTAAATTTCTTCCTTCTCTTCAAAAGTTCGTAACTTATATCAGGATAGAAAAAAACTTTGTTCCCTTCAATTATCAATGGCCCTTTTCTATCTTTGGCAACTCGAGCAGCTGCCTGTAGAATCCTTTCCTTGTCTTGAAATCTTAAGAATTTTATTAAAATCGATCGTGGATATTGGTCATCTTTTGGTTTTGGTCTTAAAGCTCTATGTGCCCGCTCAATTTCAATTGATCGAACCCCCTCTTCCATTTGCAAAACATCCGGGATCCATCTTTGAAAAAATTCTATTGGTTTATCTCCCTCCCTACCTTCTTCAAGACCAACAATTTTAATATTATTACGTCTACTAAAATTTTCCAACATGTCCACTTTCTCCAAGAGTCGGTTTCTTTCCGAATTCCAGACAAGCAAATCATTTTCTGTTTTTTCCACTCTATCATTCATATGCCCCATTGCTCTTTCCATCTTCTGAAGCTTCTTATCCATTTTGTCCTGTCTTGCCATAACTTTATCATAGCACATCTTCGTATCTCTAAGTTCTTCTCTTACTTTTCTTAATTCATCCGTTAATTGCAATATAGCTTCTCTCATATCACTATCATCTCCTTTACTTCCAATCGCTTCCAGTTCTTCCTCCTCTTCTTCATCTATGTTCTCTGCAGAATCCGATTCTGACTCTGAGTCATTTTCAATTGCAGTGGCTGTCGGTTCTTGTAGTTTGGATTGTGTCGGTTTGCGCATGCGCATTACCGGTGTCTTCTTCGAAGAAGCCATTGCCACCACCGTTGCTCCCTGTTCTACCGAAGGAGATCCAACCTGAGTCCGAGGCTCCATCGTTGCAGTAGGCCCTTTTTTCTTCCCGTCTCGCAGCTGCTTCGCAACAGCAGACTTCTTTCGTTGCGATTTAGGAGGCATATCGTAAAGTAATCTTACAAAGTTTATAAATAGTTTTCAGAAAATATTTACTAACTTCGTTTTATTTAAACGGTGCTTTCCTGACTTGTTGCGGGAGAGCTGGATTTACACGTCTCAATCCCACGTCATCACGTGACGCCCCTAATTCACTGTTAATAGAAAAATTATGTTAATCCTATTCACTCACTCTATCCAGAAGCCTCGGAAACTGATTTTGCTCTAGAAGACTTGTCTCAATATTGACTCCTCGGAACTTGACTATTTAGATTATGAGGACACTCAGTCCTCGTTTATTCTCATTTAGAAATGCATGCATTAAAAAATGATACAATGTTCCTCCAGAATGAAATTACAAGAAACACAGGACAAACCAGGGTTAAAACTGACAAAGCCACATAATTATAACATACAGTTACAACAGTGCAAAGCAATCCCGTAATTTGATAAAGAGTAGGCCATGGGCACGGTAAAAAAAAGTCTCAAAGTCCCTCATCATCTCACGCAGACGGTAGAAGAGAGAAGCTCCCCCTGCCATGAACCTCCAAGCGCCGCAAACCTGCCGATGCAGCACCACTGGAAGCACCCAACCGCAGCGGACTCCAAGTCCATCTGAAAACTTCGAGCCTTCGACCAGCCCTTCAACACCGAGCACCATCCTCAGCCGAGCGCTTCGACCCTGCCCTGGCCGCCGAGCAACAAGCAAAGCCAAGGATTCGGGGCCTTCCCCTCCGGAGATTCTGGACCACACAGCAGCAGCAGCAGCGAAGCAGGCATTTCAGAAGTTTCACCAGATGTTCCTCCATGCTCTCACGTCTGTCTCCATCAAATCAGGATTGTGCACGGCACCTTACTTGACAAATAACAGACATCACCACCGGAGTGTCCACTGGGAGCTGCGTCGCACCACCATCTTCTCCTCTCCTTTCCTAAAGTATTTATTTTACTTCAGTCTGAAAATAAACCCCAGTTCACTGTTAATAGAAAAATTATGTTAATCCTATTCACTCTCTCTTTCCAGAAGCCTCGTAAACTGATTTTGCTCTAGAAGACTTGTCTCAATATTGACTCCTCGGAACTTGACTACTTACTTTACTTTCGTCTGAAAATAAACCCCATCTACCCCAGTCTCTGTTTTCTGCTTTTAAATTAAATCGACAGTTCCTGACCCTTAAATTTAATGGGCCCCGGTATTGCATATATAGTTATATGTCCTATCATACCGATAAAAATGCATTAATTAATTTACAGAAGCAAGGGGGAAAAACTGTTGAATTGGTTCAAATCACTTTCTTGATCAATATACAAATGTTCTCCATCTGTTCACGTTCATATCCAATCCAGTTTTCAAATCTATTTCCTCCACTCATTCACGTGCTTGTCTGCAGTGAGATTGTCATTGGCAAATTACGGATCACTGAGTTGAATATTACCCAAATGCATTTTACTTTGTATCCTCACAGTCAATACAGAGGATGATCTTATCATCAGTCTAAGTGGGCTAGAAGAGGTGGAGCAAAGTTAAGATGGCACTAAACGGCGACTCCTCTGCTTGCGTCTTCGGAAACAGTTCTATTTCTATTTTTGATATCTCTTTTTTCAAGGTTCTTTTGAAGACCATGACCTGGAGTTACACTCTGACTTCAGCTCTTTGTAGGAGTGGGACCTGTTCTCAGGGCCTCACGGCCGGCTGCATTTTGATATCCAAGGGACGCGGCCTGGAAAGCGAGCGCGCCTTCAGGGTCCCAGATTTTCGTGGCTCTGGAGACATGCTGATTCTAGGCCAGTGCCCCTGACTAAAGCGTCGAGGGAGAACACAGAACATCAGGGCTAACTGCCGGGGGTTGTGTGCCCAGAGAGCTGCGCCTTTCTGCTGCCAACTCTCTGGGCACAGAGCTCGAAAAAAGCAACACAACAGACTTTTAACATCGTAAATCAGCAAGTTGTTTGTTTTGCCTCTCCTCTCGCTGTGAAACGGGGGCACCCTATTAGGAAGAGTGAGAACTGTGGTATGTCGAATATCTGGGTGAACGAGTAGTTTTTGGGGTACTGCAAGTCTGTGTCTTTATTGATGCTTGCTGCATGTTTGAGTGCTCAGAGGAGGATGCTGATGCTTTTTTGCTGGTGGGGGGGTTGTTGCCTTGTTACTGCTTCTGCATGGGAGGGGGGAGCTGGGGGGGCTTCAGGGTTCTAACGTTTTAACTGTCATTCATTCTTTGGGACACTTCTGTTTTCGTGGATGTCTACGAAGAAAAAGAATTTCAGGATGTATATTGTATACATTCCTCTGACATTAAATGTACCTATTGAAAACTATTAATTCAGCTTGTCCAAGTTGAAGCATTAGTGTAATCTGTATCCTTTTGAAGAACCTACTGCAAAGTCACCTGACAGTGATTCAGTATACAAGGTTTTCAGTCACAAGGGTTATAGATTCTCATAGATAAGAAAATGAAAAAGTTATGAATCTTACCATTATCTTGAGTAAGAAGCCTCCTGGCTTCCAAATCAAACTCCTCTTTACTTATCTTCTGCTTGAACCACAATTTCAAGTTTGCCCAATATCTGGAAAAAAATTAGGAGATGGGAGATAAGAACCACATCTTCAACCAATCATTGTTAAGTAGTACCTGTAACAGAGAAATACCACATTACATGGTACAACATAGTCAAAAATTAAATTAAAATGAACTAGGAAATATCAGAAACAATGATTAACTATGTCAAGAAAGAGGTAAGCTCTTAGGACAGTCTCACACAGTAGCAACTGACGCATGGCTGCCGATTGTCAGGCTAGGCAGAGCACAGAGGTACTCAAGAGATAAAAAGCCACAGAAAGAGAAATCAGTGTTAGGTTAAAAATGATACTGCAATTAGAAGGGTGGGAGAATTTTTGGACAAAAACATGATTTTAAAATTCGACAGGTCATGAATTACCAAAAGTCAAGAGAAATGTAAATAGAAGTGTTGTAAGATGAAATGGTTAAAGTTCAAGCTTGGAGGTCATCTGGGTGCAAAAGTTACAACTGCCTCATTCAGATTCAGAAAATGTTCAAGCAATCACTGGTAAGCGTTCAAAGTCTGCAGAGAACCGATGCAGTCCGTTGTTTATTCACTAAACTTTATCTGGTAGAAATTTCAGCCTATTCGCTTTTGAATAACAGACCAACACTATCTGAGCAAAGGATTCAAGTCAAAACTGAATATTAGCAGTGCGCTTGTGGAAGGTAACAGCCTGATCTGCAACTGATGTAACTAAGGGGAATGCTCGCATGAGAAAAACACTACCAATGATAATCCCTGGAATTTGCTAGAACAAATAATCTGATTGAAGATACACAAAATACAACCGGATTAGAGAACACAAACAACAGGAATTCTGCAGATGCTGGAAATTCAAGCAACACACATAAAAGTTGCTGGTGAATGCAGCAGGCCAGGCAGCATCTCTAGGAAGAGGTGCAGTCGATGTTTCAGGCCGAGACCCTTCGTCAGGACAGATTAGAGAACAATTAATTCCAACAAGGGGGATAATTGAGGAAAGCCACTTGAGGATATTATTATTACAGTCGACCTTCACTAACCTGACTACCCGTAATCCGGTTCATAGAAACATAGAAACATAGAAAATAGGTGCAGGAGTAGGCCATTCAGCCCTTCGAGCCTGCACCGCCATTTATTATGATCATGGCTGATCATCCAACTCAGAACCCCGCCCCAGCCTTCCCTCCATACCCTCTGACCCCCGTAGCCACAAGGGCCATATCTAACTCCCTCTTAAATATAGCCAATGAACTGGCCTCAACTGTTTCCTGTGGCAGAGAATTCCACAGATTCACCACTCTCTGTGTGAAGAAGTTTTTCCTCATCTCGGTCCTAAAAGGCTTCCCCTCTATCCTCAAACTGTGACCCCTCGTTCTGGACTTCCCCAACATCGGGAACAATCTTCCTGCATCTAGCCTGTCCAATCCCTTTAGGATCTTATACGTTTCAATCAGATCCCCCCTCAATCTTCTAAATTCCAACGAGTACAAGCCCAGTTCATCCAGTCTTTCTTCATATGAAAGTCCTGCCATCCCAGGAATCAATCTGGTGAACCTTCTTTGTACTCCCTCTATGGCAAAGATGTCTTTCCTCAGATTAGGGGACCAAAACTGCACACAATACTCCAGGTGTGGTCTCACCAAGGCCTTGTACAACTGCAGTAGTACCTCCCTGCTCCTGTACTTGAATCCTCTCGCTATAAATGCCAGCATACCATTCGCCTTTTTCACCGCCTGCTGTACCTGCATGCCCACTTTCAATGACTGGTGTATAATGACACCCAGGTCTTGTTGCACCTCCCCTTTTCCTAATCGGCCACCATTCAGATAATAATCTGTTTTCCTATTTTTGCCACCAAAGTGGATAACTTCACATTTATCCACATTAAATTGCATCTGCCATGAATTTGCCCACTCACCCAACCTATCCAAGTCACCCTGCATCCTCTTAGCGTCCTCCTCACTGCTAACACTGCCACCCAGCTTCGTGTCATCCGCAAACTTGGAGATGCTGCATTTAATTCCCTCATCCAAGTCATTAATATATATTGTAAACAACTGGGGTCCCAGCACTGAGCCTTGCGGTACCCCACTAGTCACCGCCTGCCATTCTGAAAAGGTCCCGTTTATTCCCACTCCTTTGATAGTCCGGCACTCCTCAGGTCCCAATGGTGCCGGATTAGTGAAGGTCGACCTGTACTCGTAACAGAGGCAGTAGAAAAATCAAGTATAGCAAAGGAGGGTATAGAGTTACCACTGCAGAAAGTGGTTCTATCATGAATACCTATGGTAGGCGTTCTCAGCCAGCAATATTGTCTTAGGTACAAGTTAAGCTTACACCTAAAGCCACAGTTATTTTTTTTCATTCAAGCATTCAAGACATATTTACTTTGACAATAACCTCCTCCCCCCCACTTCACTCCTGTTATTTCAGTTCCTTTATTCGAATTATTAACTTTCACTGCAAAGGAAGAGACAATGACAAAAAGGACATACATGGATTAAAATTTAATTATTGTGGATTCTCATCTCGAACGCACATGTTATCAGAGAGTGCATCTTTCTCTTACAAATGCATTCTAAATGACAGTTTCTATTCCCATATTATAGCAGTAAACGAGAGATTAGTAATCAAATTCATAAAACATTCAAGGAACAAAACAAAAACTCAAAAACTGCTAAGAGGCTAGGTATTTCCTTAGAGAACTGTCAAGCTTGATACATTCTACCTTAAGTTCCTTTAATAAACATAGATCTGTACATTTACAACATTTTTTTTTCTTTTGCCTAGGGGAGAGATGCTAAAAAACTAGAGGTTATAGTTTCAAGATCAGAGGTAAGAGATTGAAAAGGGTCACCAGCAGCAGCTTCTTCATACAAAAGCTGATGCATATTTGGAATGTTGTTAGAAATAGTGGTTCAAGTGGGCACACAAGCAGAACTTAAAAGCCATCTGTAAAGGTACTTGAATAGCTAAGTTTTAAAAGCCTACAGGCCAAATAATGGAGATGGGACTAGCTTTCTGGCCAACACAATTGGAATGAATCAGCTGGACCAAAGGGCCTAATCCTATGATGTATGACTATGTCTAAACTCAACAACAGTTTTAAACTCCGCATTTAAATCACATTAACATAGAAAGGTATAAAGAACTTGAAAAGTTAAACTGGAGTTGGGAAAGGTTTTGTTGACCAAAGATGCAATCAATGGGATAGATATTTTGGAGGGTTTGTGGATGCAGAAATAAGTGTGGAAGACAAATTGAAAAAAGTAGAGTTCAGTAATTAAATATTTCATCATAATTTCATCATGGACAATGGAGGAATATAATGTACAGTAATTTAGATTCATGTTAACTAACTATATATTTTAAGTACATTTCAAGGCAGTGAATGCACTCTTTCTTTTGTAGAACACCCAATGCACTCAACATCCTCCTGAAGTGCCACACAGAAAAACAAAATGGCTCCTCTAACAGAACCTAATGCAGGTTGACAAGCTGTGTCACATTGTTTTGGACTCATGGCCTAAGATGAATTTTGTCTCATCACACACGTTCCAGTTGTGCAGTAGCTGACAACATATGAACATAAGAAATAGGAGCAGGAGTAGGCCATCTGGCCCATCCAGCCTGCTCCACTATTCAATAAGATCATGGCTGACCTAACCATGGATTCATCTCCACCTACCTGCCTTTTTCCCATAACACTTTAATTCCTCTACGATGCAAAAATCTATACAACTTTGTCTTAAATATATTTACTGAGGTAGCCACATATTCACCATTCTTTGGGAAAAGCAGTTCTTCCTCACCTCCGTCCTGAATTTACTCCCCCGAATCTTGAAGCTATATCCCTTAGTTCTAGTCTCACTTACCAGTGGAAACAACTTTCCTGCCTCCATCTTATCCATCCCTTTTATAATTTTTTATGTTTCTATTAAGATCTCCTCTCATCCTTCTGAATTCCAGTAAGAGTACAGTCCTAGGCCTGTACCAAGTCTGATGAGATCTGTCCACTGTCTTTAGGTCTTGGGATTTATTGTTCCCCATCAATGTAACTGCATAAATATGGAGTTTAAAGCAGTTATTAATCTGCTTCAAGTAAATATCACAGGAATTTAACAAGGGCTTTCTTGGAAGAAATCAAAGTCTTTGCCTCTGGCTTCTTTATATCTATGTGGATATAAAACCAGATATCTCTGCTGCTGCGGATTGATGAGACATTTACTCTCCACATCAGATGTTTCTTGTCTTCTTCAAATTGGTCAATGAGCTTGTACCTTTAGCACAAATCTAAAGACCATCTCCCACAATAGCTGATTTGATAATAAATATTTTGTGGTAATTTTGTTAAGCCATTATAAATAGGGAATTACGTGTTTCAAAGACAAATTGTGGCAAGCAGCACGTGTGGCAATATGGGACAGTAGTGGAGGCCAGCTGGAGCAAATGTATGGGTCCTCATAGTGAAGAGTATTCCTGCCATACTCATATGTGACATTCCAGCAAATCTCCAGGTCAGGTTCCCCCTTGCTTTACTTTGGGCTGATTTTATTAACATAAAGCCTATATGTGAGTCCATTCTGGAATAACACCTTGGTATTTTTGGATCGGACTGATGGGCAAATGCGTTCTGCAGAAACAAACCTTAAGTTCCTTCCCAGCAACCTATGTTCAAGTGACTCTACCAACTAGATTAGATTGAACTGAAGAGGTACCATGTCTAGAAACAATATTCAAAGAACTGATAACAACCTCTACATAATCACCTCATGCACGCGGACTCACTGAAAATTCTGCAACTGGGTTCATCAAAATGACAACCACATAATCTTGCAAGGCTCCCTGGCTGGAATGAAAGCCATCACTTTAAATTAATCTGTGGTAAAATAGGAAGCCAATGCAGATTTAATTTTAAAAAAGCAATAACTGAGTGAGGTTTAGTACTGCATTCCAGTTTATATCCTTTACTTCAATTAGGGCCTGACCAAGGGAAATTTCTTCTCCCGGTTTCAGATATTTTGCTGATGTGAAGTACACAAAACTTTGAGCTCCTGAGGCAAACTTGAAGCATCATGAGCACAGTGGATCACTTAAAGGTTCAGAAAAAGATTGCAGGCTTCAGTAGCTTGTAAACCTCTCAGAACTGTGTGCCTACATTCCTTCATTTAAACAATAACATACTGATCCCTTGCCAAAAGTATGTCTCTTTACTTGACCAATTTTCATGTGTACAGATCATGACCTTGCTAATGCTGCAATGAACAACACACATAGCATTGATCTGCCACTGCTGCCTGGAATAATGCTGAGTCTAGGAAGTTCAAGATGTCAGTGACCTTAACGTAGACATAAAGCACATAACATATTAGGCATTGGTTCACATCCAGATCTCTGCCAACAAGCTGTAGATGGATGTTACTGCTAACCTTTCACTGAAATATGTATCCTCCTTGCAGAACCGGAGATAGAACCAGTGGTTTCTCTATACACTTGCATGACAGCATCTGCTGGTAAGGTTGTTTTCCCTTCCTCATACTGGGTTACTAGTCTATGATGCCCTTCCAATAGGGCCAACTTGCTTGGCATATCTGTGGATTAACCACAAATGCTTCCACGAACGAGGTAATAAATGATTAACAACATGGCTCATTCAGTATTCTGAGATAGCTTTAAGCTATCTCTACTATACTCTGGCGCAAAGTGGAAATAAGTGAAATGTGTTTCATGATCCTTTAAATGGGAAAGGTGCAAAATCTGCCTTTATTTTGGAGTACTGCACAGACGCAACAGGAGCATTCCTGCACAGGTCTGACAAAGAGCTTGAAAAAGCAGCAAGTTTTTCAACAGGAGTTGTTCATTGGAGTACTAGGCAGACGCAACAGAAGTGCTCCCACGCAGGTCCGACAAAGAGATTTTAAGAGCCCAGACTCTGTAAAATGGAGGTACAGTATAGCGGAGTAGTCATCGTGTGAGCAGTCATTGTCGGAGTAGTCCTGAGTCAGAATAGTATGGCTTCGGCTCAAACAGGGCTTCAACAAGAACAGGTGGAAGCTAGGTAAATTCATTCCTTATTTCTTACTTAACTTTAGCGAGAATAGGGGGTATGCCTATAGGGCCAGTTTTCTGTTCTGGGTGTCAGATACAGGATTTCCAGGAAACTCCTAGCCTCCTTGATGGCCACATCTGCACCAGGCGCATCAAGATGCAACTCCTTAGAGACTGTGTTAAGGAACTACAGCTGCAGCTTGATGACCGTCAGCTTGCTAGGGAAAGTGAAACAGTGATAGACAGGAGCTACAGGGAGGTAGTCACCTCAAGGCTACAGGGGACAGATAAATGGATGACTGTCAGGAGAGGGAAAGCAGAACATTAAATAGTGGAGAGCACCCCTGTGGCTGTCCCCCTCAACAATAAGTACTTCATTTTGAGTACTGTTGGTGGGGGGGGGTGGGGGGGGCAGAAAGACCTACCTGTGGGAAGCAACAGCAGTCGTGCCTCTGGCACTGAGGCTCAGAAGGGTAGGAAACTGAGGAGGATGGCAGCAGTTGGCCAAAGGGGACTCATAGTCAGGGGGATAGATAAGCAATTCCGTGGATGTGAAAAGGAAACACAGATGGTAGTTTGCCTCCAAGGTGCAGAGGTCAGGGATGTTTCTGGAGGCGTCCACAATATCCTGAAAAGGAGAGGGTAAACAGCCAGAAGTCATAGTGCATAGTGATACCAAGGACATAGGAAGAAAAAGGGTGGAGATCCTGAAAAAAGAATACAGGGAGTTGGAATAAAGCTGAGAAGCAGACCTCAAAGGTAGTAATCTCAGGATTGCTGCCTATGCCACGTGACAGTAAGTATGAGAATAGGACGAAGTGGCAGATAAATGTGAGACTGAAGAATTGGAGCAGGGAACAGGGATTCAATTTCTGGAAAATTGGATCCCCTTCTGGGGCAGGTGGAACCTGTACAAAAGACGGGTTACATTTGAAGCTGAGGATGAACCAGCAGGTTTACAAGTAGATGATAGGTGTAACATGAATGTAAGGAAGGACAAGCTGATGTCTGTACAAATGCAGATAAAGTAAAGAGTTAAATTGGACCCTAGAGGCAAAGTTCAAAAGGGCAAAGAATGCAAGACCAAAAGTGCTGTATTTAAATGTGTGCAGCATTCGGAGTAAGGTGGACGAACTCGTGGCACAATTAGAGACTGGTCAGTCTCACACTGTGGGCATCACTGAGTCGTGGTTGAAAGCAGGCCACAGTTGGGAGCTTAACATCAAAGTATATATTTTGTATCAAAATGGTGGGCAGGAAGGCATCGACAGTGGTGTGACTTTGTTGCTAAGAGATGGAAGAGGAGAAGATGGCGGCGTGACGCAGCTGCGCGGCCACTTTGGTGGTGATGTCTGTTATTTGTCAAGTAGGGGACTGTGCACAATTCTGATTTGATGGAGACAGACATGAGTGTACGAAGGAACATCTGGAGAAATTTCTGAAATGCCCGCTTCGCTCTCGCTGTTATTGTGTGGTCCGGAATCTCCGGAGAAGGCCCCGAATCCTCAGCTTTGCTTGTTTCGGTGGCCAGGCGAGGTCGAAGGCGCTCAGCAGAGGATGGCATTCGGAAGACTGTATCGGAGAGGTTGGTCGGAGGCTCGAAGTTTTCGGACAGACGGACTCAGTGTCGGCTGTGGTCGGGTGCTTCCGATGCATCGGCAGTTGTCGGTGCCTGGAGGTTTATGGCAGGGAGTTTCTCCCTTTGCCGCCTGCTGTCAGGGACTCGGAAGTCGATTGACTCGGGACTTTGAGACTTTTTTTTAACCGTGCCCATGGTCTGTTCTTTATCAAATTATGGTATTGTTTTGCACTGCTGTAACTATATGTTATAATTATGTGGTTCTGTCAGAGTTAGTCTTTCGTTTGTCCTGCTTTTCTGCGATATCACTCTGAAGGAACATTGTATCATTTCTTAATGCATGCATGCATTTCTAAATGACAATAAATGAGGACTGAGTGTTCTCATAATTTAAAAAATTACATCTTTAGAAAGAGGTGACATAGGGTCAGAGAATGTTTAATCTTTTTGGGTGGAGCTAAGAAACAGCAAGGATAAAATAGTAGCCAAGATGCGGGGTTGAGATTGCAAAGGGAGCTAGAAAAGGCACGTAACAAGGGAAATGACACAATTGTAGTGGGGGACTTCAATATGTAAGGGAATTGGGGAAATCAGGTTGGTGTTGGATCACAAGAGAGAGAATTTGTTAGATGCCTATGAGATGGCTTTTTAGGGCAGCTTGTGGCTGAGCCTACTCAGGGAAAGGCTATCAGATTGGGTGTTGTGTAATAACCCAGATCTTATTAGGGAGCTTAACATAAAGGAACCCTTAGGAGACAGTGATCATAATTAGATTGAATTCATACTGCAATTTGAGCAGGAGAAGCACAATTCACATGTATCAGTATTGCAATGGAATAAAGGGAATTACAGAGACATGACAAGAGGAGCTTGCCCAGGATTGGAGAACACTGGTAATGACAGCAGAGCAGAGATGGCTGAAGTTTCTGGGAATAGTTCACAAGGCACAGAATAGATATGCCCCACAGAGGAAGTTGTTCTCAAATAGCAGAGGTAGACAACCGTGGCTGACAAAGGAAGTTAAGGACTGCATAAAAGCCAAGGAAAGGACATACAAGGTAGGAACAACTGAGTGGGAAGTTGGATGATTGGGAAGCTTCTAAAGTCCAAGAAAAGTCAACTAACCAATTATATAAAGAAGGATACCAGAAGTATTTTTAGTAAAAGGGAGGTGAGGGTTGATATTGGACCACTGGAAATGATGCTGGTGAGGTAGTAATGAGGGACAAAGAAATGGCAGATGAACTTAATGAGTACTTTGCATCTGTCTTCACTACGGAAGACACTAGAAGTGTGCCAGAGGTCTATGAGTGTCAGGGGGAAAGAGTGAGTGCTATTGCTATTACAAACGTTTGTACAAAGGAAAAACTGCTAGGCAATTTCAAAGGTCTTGAAATGGACAAGTCACCTGGACCAGATGGACTACATCCCAGAGTCCTGAGAGGAATTGCTTTCCCTTTTCAATATTTTTATTAATCTTCTACATAGGAGAATACAGAGTTCAAGAAAAAAGTATATCAAATACATTATACTGAATCACACATACAAATTTCTTTCCAATATTTTTCAAGACTCGGGCATGCCCAAAACACATGAATGAGTGAAGCTTTTTCATTATTACATTTATCACAATAAGATCTATCCAAATAAAAGCGACACAACTTATCCTTGGTCATGTGGGTCCTATGAACCACTTTAAATTGTAGGAGAGAGTGATGAGTACATAACGATGAAGTGTAAACCAATTTAAAAATTTTATTCCAAGTTTCCTCAGAAATTGAAGCCTGTAAGTCTTGTTCCCAAAGATTTTTAATTTTATCTAAAGGAACATTTCCATTCACAGCAACATAATATAAATATTAGATATAGATTCATTATAAAAAGGATTCAAATTAAAAATTACATCTAGTAGATTCTTATCAGAACTTTTAGGAAATGTACATATTTGAGACCGTAAAAAGTCTCTTATTTGTAGGTATCAAAAAAAATGAGTTCTGGGTAAGCTATATTTAGCTGACAGTTGCTCAAATGAAAGGAGACTTCCCTCCACAAACAAGTCCTGGAAGCATTTAATACCTAATCTATCCCATTCTTTAAAAACCACATCTATCATAGAAGATTTTAAAAAATAATTAGAAAAAATGGGACTTGAAAGAGAAAATCTCAATAAGCCAAAGTACTGGAGTCAAGGGATATGGGGAGAAGGCAGAAAAGGGATACTGATTGTAGATGATCAGCCATGATCACAGTAAATGGCAGTGCTGGCTCGAAGGGCCAAATGGCCTACTCCTGCACCTATTGTCTATTGTCAAAGTATTTTTGGAATTGTATCCAAATTCTCATAGTATGTTTAACTACCAAATTGTCAGTTAACTTACTCAGGGATAAAGGAAGTGAGGACCCGAGAAATAGAAAAGGGTCTCGGCCCCAGACATTGACTGTACCTCTTCCTATAGATGCTGCCTGGCCTGCTGCGTTCACCAGCATTTTTTTATGTGTGTTGCAAAAAATTTACTGGCTTCTGAAGAAACCCACATCGGACAATCCTCACGATTAATGTAATATAACCAAAATGTAAGATTACATATATTAATTGCCCAATAATAAAACCTAAAGTTTGGTAAAGCTAGCCCTCCATTCTTTTTAGCTTTCTGAAGATGAATTTTGTTTAGTCTAGAACGCTTATTTTTCCATATATAGGATGATATAATAGAATCAAGAGAATCAAAAATAGATTTAGGAATAAAAACAGGTAATGCCTGAAAAAGATATATAAATTTAGGTAAAATAATCATTTTAATAGAACTAATTCGACCAATCAATGACAACGAAAGAGGCGACCAATTTGATAGTGTTCTTTTTACATTATTCAATAGGGTAAGAAAATTTTCTTTAAATAAGCACTTATAATTTTTAGTAATTGTTATATATAAGTAAATTGGTTTCTTACAATTTTAAAAGGAAGGTTAGAATTAGTTGATAACGAATTATTCAAAGGAAAAAGTTCACTC
Source organism: Mobula hypostoma (assembly GCF_963921235.1). Classification (NCBI taxonomy): domain Eukaryota; kingdom Metazoa; phylum Chordata; class Chondrichthyes; order Myliobatiformes; family Myliobatidae; genus Mobula; species Mobula hypostoma. The sequence goes on along the minus strand of NC_086108.1, from coordinate 30,265,871 downwards.
TTATGTAAATTCAGTTTACAGGTTTCCCCGCCATCCGAAGGTAGAGTGTTCCTATCAAACGGTTCGTAAGCTGGAATGTCATAAAGTGAAGAAGCAATCACCATTTATTTATATGGGAAAAATTTGTGAGCGTTCGCGGACCCAAAAATAATCTACCAAATCATGCCAAGTAACACATAAAATCTAAAATAACAGTAACATATAGTAAAAGCAGGAATGATATGATGAATACACAGCCAATTTAAAGTAAAAATAGTTTTCCACAATAATTACCTGCACTGTTCTCCATAGAGAAAATCTCACGCAAGCGCTCTCAGCAAAAACACGGCACAAGCGCTCTCCAGTAACCTTTAAGCTATGAAGCTGCCAAATCATACCAAATAACACATAAAAATACACAGCCGGTATAAAGTAGAAATAATGTATGTACAGTGTAGTATCACTTACCGGAATTGGGACAGCGCCGAGCACATTGATGATGGTGTGTTAGGCTGAGTTGTTGGGAGTTGGGGTAGTGCAGTGGTCCCCACCCTCCGGGCAGCAAACCCATATCGATCCGCGGAGCATGCAGGGTCCAGCAGTAGCCGAGAGGCACACAGCACATCTTTAAGAAAAAAGCCGAAATAAACCAACTAATTAATTAGGTGCCGCCCGGCACGTAAATATCGGCCCAGATCAGAGGCGACACAATCGGCAATCATCTCTGATCTGGGCCGACACTTACGTGTCGGACGGCACCTAACTAATTAGCTTGTTTATTTCAGCTTTTTTCTTAAAGATGTGCTGGGTGCCTCCCAGCTACTGCTACATTCTCCGCGGATCGGTATCTCTCTGCGGCCCAGGGTTTGGGGTGGTGGGACACTGGGGTGTCATCTCGTCGTCTGTTTCCATGAGGGTAGGCAGGTCATCTTCTTCTCTGACTGCCTGCCTCGATGTCAAAGGTCGAGGTTCGTCGTCTGCTGTGGCTGATGCGGAAGGCTTGAAAAACGACAGTATGCTTGACTGCTTAGCCTCGCGCATTTTTCTATCATACAGTTCTTTGTAAGCACTCAAACCATCCTGCAAATATGCCCTAAACCGGCATACCCTTTCAAAATTAAAGTCGTACTTTATCAGTGCAGCGAAAATCTCATGTAGTTGCCTCATATTCAGTTCCTAGACGACTTCACTTCCGGTCCATTCACTACTGCATTCGGTTTTGATTGTTATCCTTTCCTCTTGCAATTGCATCAGCTCTTCATCTATCAGTTCTTGGTCATGGGATGCCAAAACCTCTTCAACATCATCTTCGTCAACTTCCACAAGCCAAACTCACTTTGTCCTTACTTCGTTCACCACGATCGAAACGCTTAATTATGTCTAGTTATACACTAAGTGTAACACCCTTACGAGCTCTTTCAGGCTTTTCCGATACCTTAGAACTCAGCTCGCAAACGGCTGCTCACAGACACGTGTTTAAGCAATGCCGGTGAGAATGCCACTCCGAATCCGGGGGAGAGCGACTGCTCGGGGCGCACGCTGCTTTTTATCCCGCGCTGCCTTTTTTGCGCGCTGCCTTTTTTTTCCCCGCGGTTTTTTTTCGTAACAGTGAAAACATCTCCTGTTAGCGAAAACAGGTAACTAATGTAGGTCTTTTGTAACAGTGAGGTTTCGTAAAGCGAACGTTCAAAAAGCAGGGGACACCTGTATAGCCTGAGAACTGGCTAAAACCGAGAGTAAAGAAAGCGCGTGGGATAACGAAGTCTCGACATTAGAAATAAAGAGCAATACTTTGTGGAGGGAGCTAAATAAAGTAATTTAATCCATTGAATGAAATCAGGTCCAAAATTGAATTAAATAAATAATTCCATTCAACTCTGTCAAAAGCCTTTTCAGCATCTAGGGATACCACACATTCCGTTATCTCCTCAGAAGGAGAATAGATAACATTTAATATATGACGAATATTAAAATGAGAATATCGATTTTTCATAAATCCAGTCTGGTTATCAGAAATAGCAGACAGTAAAATATTTTCAATCCTACAGGCCAGAACTTTAGATAGAATCTTAGTATCAGCATAGGAAGAACATTCAATTGGATCCTTATTCTTTTTGAGAATAAGCGAAACGGAAGCCTCATAGAAAGATTGAGGCAGCCTGCCAAACTTAAATGAATCCGAAAAAACTGAACATAAATGAGGTATAAGCAGTGAGAAAAAAGTCTTATAAAACTGTTCAGAAAATCCATCTAGACTCAGAGCTTTCCTCGAGTCCAATGAGCGCACAGCCTCAACAATTTCCTCAAAAGAAATAGGTTGTTCCAACTGCTTTCTGTAGTCAACAGAGATTGTGGGAATGATTAATTGGTCTAAAAAATTGTTCATTACAGTGTTACCCTTAGGAGAGTCAGAGCTATAGAGTCTAGAATAAAATTCTCTAAAAGTATCATTTATTTCTAAATGATCAGTTGTCCTATCACTGTTAGCTTTACATATTTCTTTAACCTGCTGTTTAGCTATAAAGGTTTTAATTTGATTAGCCAATAATTTACCTGTTTTGTCTCCATGAATATAAAATTGACTTCTACCTTTTAGGAGTTGAGTTTCAATTGGATAGGTTAAAAGGAGATCATATTTAGTTTTAATTTCAATTTCAACACTCCTTTTACATAAAGCAGGATCTGGAACCAAGGAATACTGTTGGTCCAATTGTTTCAACTAGTTAGCTAAATCACTTCTCTCTTTATTAGCTTTTTTCTTAATACTTGCAGTATAAGAAATAATTTGTCCTCCAGTATACGCCTTAAAGGCATCTCAGCTGATAAGACTAGAAGTCACCTCTAATGTATTCTCTTCAAAAAAAAGAGTAATTTGTCTCTCCATAAACTTTAAAAAATCTTTATCAGATAACAAAGTTAGATTAAAACGCCAAAACCTGTTTGTCTGAAGAAGGCCAGGGAGATTTAAAGATAAGAGCACAGGAGCATGATCTAAGACAACAATCTCTTTATATTCACAGGATCGAACTAATGGAATCATTTGGCTATCAATAAAAAAGTAATCAATCCTGGAATATGTACAATGGACATGAGAGAAAAACGAATAATCCCTGTCTACTGGATGAAAAAAAAACGCCAAACATCAACAATACCACATTTCATTAGAAAAGATTTAATAAACACAGCTGATTTATTTGGTATCACTAGTTTAGAAGATGAACAATCTAAAGCTGGATCCAAACAATTAAAATGTCCTCCCATCACCAATGAGTACAGACTCAGATCTGGCAAAAATGGAAAAAAAACGCTCAAAGAAGCCTGGGTCATCTATATTCAGAGCATACACATTGGCAAATATCATTAATTTGTTATCTAGCTTCCCTGATACAATAACATAACGCCCATTAGTATCAGAAATTACTTTATTTTGAACAAAGGAAACTTTATTATCTGTAAGGATCGAAACGTCTCTGGCTTTGGCCTGAAATGAAGAATGGAAATGAGATCCCCTCCATCGATTAAAAAGGCAAATTGGTACCTTAAGTTTTTTTAATATAGGCAAAAAACTTATTTCTTTTCACAGGGTGATTTAGTCCTTTCACGTTAAAACTAAGTAAATTAATACTTTGATCCATTTTAAAACTATTTATAAGAAAGGTTAAAGTAACAATCAGAAGAATGTATATTAAACCCAAACAATAAACTTTGAGATATGGTAACTAGGCAACAGAGTTGACTAAATTTCCAAATCAGCTTCAAGAAAAATCTCCCCATCCTCCTCCCTCCTCCCAAAGAGAGAAAATCGGCCAAAAGGCAGCCGACGCCTACCCTCACTAATATCATCCCCCAGAAAAGCCTGCTGGAACCGCCCCACAGAATTCAAGGTTGAACACTGTTCCAACCAAGACAAGGCAAAATGCAGTCAAAAAAAAGCTTATACAGTTTTACCAAACAAAATTATTCATACTGAAAAATATTAAAGTTATATTTCTAAGTCTAAAAATTTCCGAGCCTCTTCATTTGTAAGAAACCATTTCTTTAAGCCATCTTGCATTGTAATTCTCAGCCAAGGGGATAGCAAAAAGAAGGCTTGAAGTTTTTGCTATAAAGTTCCGCCATAACCTTTATAACTTAGCACGTTCTTCCATTAACTTCCAAAGAGAAATCTTCAACAATATGAATCTTCTGACCCTTTCTGACGGGATTCACGAATCAAAAGGTCCTTTGTTTGAAATTCATGAAAGCATATGATGACCGATCTTGGTCTTGATTCTGAAGTCAATCTATAAATAGGCGATCTGTGAACACGATCAATCAAAGGTAAAGACTGTATAATATCAGGGAATAATTCCATCAGAAGGTTTGCAAAGAATTCCTTAGGATTATCTTCTTCCATTAACTGTTTAAGTCCCAAGATTTGTAAGTTGTTTCTCCAACTTCTATTTTCCAAATCAATAATCTTCTGTCTCAGTTTTCCGTTGGACTTGTATTGTTTTTCATACAGCATTTGCAGATCATCAGTTTTCTTATCCAATATCATTATAATCTCTTCATGCTCTTTTATCCTCTTATCATGCTCAATTAAAGTTTCTTGAATAACATCCAGTTTTGTACCTACTTGTTTAACTTCAAAGCTGATTTGTTGTGAATCGGCCCACGCTTCTTTTCTGAACTGATGAAACTCCTGGGTAAGCTTTTGAGTGTCTGTAGAGATCTTTTGAAGCAAGCCCATAATGGATCCCAAAGCTGCTTTGGTAGTCATAGTAAGATAATAACACGTTTAACAGTAATATTTCAAAAGATTGGAAACAAAAAAGTAAGTAAACTAGGAGCACCGGGAAAGACCCGTTACTCCATCAGCAACCAGCAGGCAAGTTCAGGGATTGCTGAAGAGTTAACAGATGCATTGGTCAGGATCTAACAAGGACCACGTGATTCTGGAATGGTCCTGGAGGACTGGAAGTTTGCAAATGTCACTCCACTCTTTAGGAAGGGAGGAAGGCAAAAGAAAGGCAATTATAGGCCAGTCAACACAACATCAGTGGTTGGGAAGTGCTGGAGTTTATCATTAAGGGTGAGGTTTCGGGGTACTTGTAGACTAATGATAAAATAAGTCAAAGTTAGCATGGTTTCTCTAAAGGGAAATCTTGACAAATCTGTTGGAGTTCTTTGAGGAAGGAACACGCAGGGTGGACAAAGAAGAGGCAGTGGATGGAATTTACTTGGATTTTCAGAAGGCATTTGATAAGGTGCCACACATGAGGCTGCTTAACAAGATAAAATTCTATGGCATTACAGGAAAGATACTGGTATGGATAGCAGAATGGCTGACAGACAGGAGGCTGTGCGTGGGAATAAAATGGGCCTTTCTGGTTGGCTGCCAGTAACTAGTGGTGTTCCTCAGGGGTCAGTATTGGGACCACTACTTTTCACATTGTTTGCCAATGATTTGTTTAATAGAATTGATGGTTTTGTGGCAAAGCTTGTGGATGATACAAAGATAGTTGGAGGGGTAGGTAATGCTGGGGAAGCAGGACCCAGACAAGTTGGAAGATTCGACAAAAAAGTGGCAGATGGAATACAGAGTTGAGAAACGTATGATAATGCATCGTGGTTAAAAGAACAATAGTGCGGACTATTATCTAAAAGGGGATGGATGTGGAGAGAATGTTTCCTATGGTGGGGGTATCCACACTGGAGGGCAAAGCCTCAAAATTGAGGGATAACTCTTTAGAAAAGAGGTATGGAGGAATTTTTTTTAGCCAAAGAGTGGTGAATCTGTGGGACGTTCTACCACATACTGTATACTTAAGGTGGAAGTTGATCGTTTCCTGATTGGTCAGGGCATCAAAAGATATGGTAAGAAAGCAGGTGTATGGGGTTGAATGGGATCCGGGATCAGCCATGATGGAATGGCAGAGCAGACTCGATGGGCTGAATGGCCTAATTCTGCTCCTATGTCTTGTGGTCTAATCTGGAGTGCAACAGGAACCTAGAGTCTTATGAGAATCTCTCAACGGTTCCAAAGCAGTAAAACAGAATCCAGTATTAGCTGCAAGTGCGCAAATGAGTGGTGCACAGGTAACAGACATCATCTGTATATGACCTGCAAAATTATCTTCTATGCAGACATAGGGTTCACACATCATACAGAAAAAAACAACTTTCTTCATAGAGTAAAACAGCAAATTTGTTTGTCAACCGCAAAAGAACATTGCATTAGATATGAGTATAACACTCAAAAACCAGTTGAGCATATGACCAAAGCCTTGTTCATAAAATGTTACAAGTGTTCCCTGTAGTGTAAAAGAAACTGTTAGATAGACCATGAATACCCAGGAAATTGAGGGGTGAAGATCATGTACAGGCTGAAGAGATGGTTCAATTTGGCACTGTGCTCCATGTAGAGATTATGAGCCAACTTCCTCTGCTGTTCTAATCAGATTCATAAAAATCTGCCGCACACAAGAATGTTAATCCTACTCTGACCACAGTCTTTTTAGGGTAAGGCATCCACTTTCTACCTCTAGTAGCCTTTAAGAGCAGCAAATTTCAGACTTCCATAACTCTATGTGAAAAAGGCTAGATCAGCTAAGAAGACTTTTTTTTTTACAAAACGTATAGATTACATGACCCAGTACACACAATATTTAAATGGATTAGTATCACTAATTCAGAATTGCAAATTCTAATCCCAACAGTCCAATTGGGGAGTTTAGATACAAGTACTTAAATAAATCTGTAATAGAGATTAGTACAGGTTGAGTACCCCTTATCTAAAATGATTGGGGATGGAAGGGTTTCAGATTTTTTTGGATTTTGGAAAATTTAATGGGGTAGCTTGGGGTCGCCATCATTCCTGACTCTGAATTTATGTGCTACAATAAGCAGTTTCTATCTCACGCTTGTTCATCACACATTATGTATTTAAAAGAAATCTTATTACACACCATCAATATCATGAAAATATACTGTGTGCAGGGTAACAAAAGCAGCATCAGGAGAATACCTGAATCAGCTGTTAAGCAACAAACAATGACAGGTGTTCTGTCTCCACCTACAATGCCGTGTTGTGATTAAAAGGTTACAATACACTCTATTTGTACTTGACTTTTTTTAAGGTTTTATACAAGATATAAAAACAATCAGCAGTGTAGTCTTGTTCAGATGTTAGATTTTCATTAGTAATGATCTTCACAAACTTATCAATGGATGCTTCATGACCAGCAGACGCTTTATCTTTTAAACTTTTTAAATCTTAAAAAATTTAATGTGGTGACGTTTCTTAAATTACTAAAACCAGCCTGACGAATGCTTACAATTACCTTCAGTTTCCAGTTTGCTGTGACAAATCTTTGCTTGTTTCATGATCAGAATACCGTTAAGTAGCACATGTTCGCTTCAACACTGATGAATCTATTATTTCAAAACAATATTGATTTCTTCATTTTTCGCCTTATACAGTGTTTTTCTATTTTCTATTAACTTTCACTCATTACATATGTGAGGTCACTTCTCAGAACTATCTGTGATGCACAGAGACCTGCACGTCACCTGGGAACCTTCGCAGTGCCTTGTGGAATTTTCTGTTTGTGACGTCATCTCAGCACCCAAGATTTCAGATTTTAGAATTTCAGATAAGGGGTACTCAACTTGTAGTTAGCAATTTGGAATCAAAATTAACAGTAGCAGGAAACAAAGGGTAATAGTTGAGGGGTGATTTTGTTAGAGAAAAATAATCACCAGTAGCATTTTAAAGACCTCAGAACTTCATCACTTCCTTTTAGAAGTCTTTACTAATTATGTAAACTTAAATATAAGAGACATGACTAAAGTTTAGCTATGATACAAAAGTAGATGGTTGACTGTAAAGTAGAATGAGTATGGAAGTGATAAAGCTCAATTAGAATCTAGGGTCTTAAATCTAACAACAAAGGGAACCATGAAATGGAGAGCTGGCAGTGTTTGATTAGGAAAATATATTGAAAGGTATGATGCTGGAACTTCAGTGCAACAGTGGAAAAACTGCAGCATCAGCAGTGATTCGTTTCTCATGAGATGTAAAACCAAAGCCTAGCCTGCGACCCAGATGAATGTAAAAGATGCCATGTCTTTATTTAAAGAGCAGAGGTTAGCTATCCCTGGTGACCCAACCTAGATAGGTCTCTCAATCAACATTAATTAGACCATAAGACATAGAAGCAGAATTAGGCCAATCGACCTATTGAGTCTACTGTCATTTCATGGCTGATCCCTTTCCTTCTCAATCTCATTCTCCTGCCTTTTCCCTGTATCCTTTCACACCTGGACTAATCAAGAACCAATCAACCTCTGCCTTCAATATACCCAATGATGTGGCCTCCACAGCTGCCTGTGATTCACCACCCTCATATAAAGAAATTCCTCCTCATCCCGGTTCTAAATGGACGTGCTTCTATGAGGCTGTACCCTCTGGTCCTAGACTCACCCACTGTAGGAAATATCCTCTCCACATCCAATCTATTTAGGCCTTTCAACATTCGATAGGTTTCAATGAGATTCCCCCCCCCGCCCCATTCTCCCATTCTTCTAAATTTCAGTGAGTCAAGGCCCAGAGCCATCAATCGCTCCTCATATATAAAACCTTCCATTTCCGAAATCACTCTCATGAACCTCCTCCAATGTTTGCACATCCTTTCTCAAAAAAGGGGCCCAAAACTGCTCACAATACTCCAAGTGAGCCTTCACCAGTGACTTATAATCCTCTGTGCTGTTCAGTTATCAGAAGTAATCAGTAACATTGTTGCTTACACCGTAACACTACATTCAAATTAACTCTTGTATTTCTAATGTTACTAAACATCAAAAAATAGTATTAACTGTAAAATGGTTTTAAACAGTCTGAAATATAAAAGATGCTATTATCATTATCTGTCAAACATTCCAAATCAAAGGTAATCACCAAAGCTAATAATTGAGAATAATAGAAAGTTGAGTGGGAAGTAAACAAGAATGTTCCTCATTATAGAACATAGAATAGTACAGCTCAGTATAGGCCCTTCAGCCCACAATGTTGTGCTGAACCTTAAACCCTGCCTCCCATACAACCCCCCCACCTTAAATTCCTCCATATACTCATCTAGTAGTCTCTTAAATTTCACTAGTGTATCTGCCTCCACCACTGACTCAGGCAGTGCATTCCACGCACTAACCACTCTGAGTAAAAAACCTTCCTCTAATATCCCCCTTGAACTTCCCACCCCTTATCTTAAAGCCATGTCCTCCTGTATTGAGCAGAGGTGCCCTGGGGAAGAGGCGCTGGCTATCCACTCTATCTATTATTATCTTGTACATCTCTATCATGTCTCCTCTCATCCTCCTTCACTCCAAAGAGTAAAGCCCTAGCTCTTTTAATCTCTGATCATAATGCATACTCTCTAACTAGGCAGCACCCTGGTAAATCTCCTCTGTACCCTTTCCAATGCTTCCACATCCTTCCTATAGTGAGGCGACCAGAACTGGACACAGTACTCCAAGTGTGGCCTAACCAGAGTTTTATAGAGCTGCATCATTATATCGCGACTCTTAAACTCTATCCCTCGACTTATGAAAGCTAACACACCATAAGCTTTCTTAACTACCCTACCTACCTGTGAGGCAACTTTCAGGGATCTGTGGACATGTACCCCCAGATCCCTCTGCTCCTCCACACTACCAAGTATCCTGCCATTTACTTTGTACTCTGCCTTGGAGTTTGTTCTTCCAAAGTGTACCACTTCACACTTCTCCGGGTTGAACTCCATCTGCCACTTCTCAGCCCATTTCTGCATCCTATCAATGTCTCTCTGCAATCTTCGACAATCCTCTACACTATCCACAACACCACCAGCCTTTGTGTCGTCTGCAAACTTGCCAACCCACCCTTCTACCCCTACATCCAGGTGATTAATAAAAATCTTGAAAAGTAGAGGTCCCGGAATCTACATTTTTACCCATAAGGAAAACAAATATGCAAAGCACCATCTGGTGTGCACAAATTCAGTTGGGAAGACCCAGGGAGCAGCCAATTCCAAAAGCTACACAAATGATAGTGAAACAGTTACCAATTATACAGCACCTTTTACAACATTTTCAAAATACCCCTAAAGACATACAGCCAGTGAAAGTAGCACGTCAACAATTCTGTACAGAGAAAGATCTCACAGGCATCAACATGGCAAAGATGGGGTTTTCCAAAAGAAACAGTGAGCAAGGAAACAATGCTGTATGTGATTAACTCAACAGTTTACTTCAAAATAGTACCAATGAACCACTGGTGGAAGTAATTTCAATGTAAAGTTTCATGTGGAAAACGTCACCTCTAATACTGCGTAACCCCTCCGCTGCAATATGACCTTCTCAGCTTCTTCCCAGTTCGGTTACCGTGGTGTGGAGTCAAGTGCACTCAAGGATGGAGTTAGTCTCGAGGCGGTCCTCAGAGTGTTCTTCCCAGCTTGTGCTTTTGCTCCTGATGAGCTTATCCCATCCTTATCTCTCATCAGGGAGGTACTTCAGAATGGCTTTTAGAGCATTGAAGAACCCATTTCATATGGTTTCAATCAATGAGCTTCTGCGCCCTCTTCACTCTCTCTATCCTCCATCTGTTAATTAGGTCCTGCAATTTTCTCTGGCTTTCTGCTTTCACAAGTCTATAGAGCTGTTCCTATTGCCTTCAGGAAAACTGTCTATAAGTGGTGAATGCATTAGGCCTCCTTATGGGTTACAAGCTGATAGATTGCTTGTGTGGCACTGTCTGACATAAGTCAAGCTTGTATTGTCCTTGAGAGCTCCAAGATTGATCTGCACAATGCTTCATTGACACTGATATTCTGGGGTCAGACTGATGGAGAAGATAAAAGTGGACCAGGTTGTGGTCAGTAAAGTCGTCACCAGGAACATGGCATTAAGTGGTGCAGACACTTTGAGGTTCTTTGAGGTCCTCAGTTACATGATAAAATAACTTATGAGATGCCGCTGCATACATCAGTCATATTGTTATTATATCCTATCATTGCCTTGCTGATAAAGCAGAATGTTCATTATGTTCATCACCCACACACCTTGTGAATTGAAAGACACCACAGAAGTTTGTCTTTTCCATTCCTTCCCATTCAGAGAAGAAGGTTATGTGCCTTCCTTCTCTGCACTGATTACGTCCAGAAGGATCAGTCTTCAATCATGAGCATTTAAACTAGAGTGGCAGGGGTGATGGGAAGCACTGCAGCAAAACAACTGTTAGTAAAGTTGAGAGCAAGAAATAAGGTTTATCAAGTCAGACCAAGAGGAAGGACAGCAAGGGACTAGCTAACAATCGTGGTGCAAATGATGTGCTAAAATGTATTTATTTCGAATTAACACTATTATGGGTAAGGAGGTTGATTTTGAAATCTGGATCGATAGAAGGAATTGGGTGGGCGCTGTAGCGTGGCAAATAACATAATGCTTTTTTGGCGCCAGCGATCTGGGCTCAGACTTGCCGAGATTTTTCCATAGATGCTGTCTGACCTACTGATTTCCTCCACCATTTTGTATGTGTTGCTCTATTTCCCATTGCTGTCTGTAAGGAGCTTGTACATTCTCCCTGTGACTGCATAGGTTTCATCCAGGCGCTCTAGAGTCCTCCCACATTCCAAAAAGATAGAAATTAGGATTAGTAAATTGTGGGCATGCTAGGAAAATGGTGACAGAGGCAGGCTGTCTCCAGCAACCCTTGGACTGTGCTGGTCATTAATGAAAACAATATATTTCACACTATGCTTCAATATACACGCGACAAATAAAGCAAATCTTTTAAAAAATCCTTATTACGTTGTCATTAGAGACCTTGTTGCATGAGAGACAGTGCTGGTTAACTCAAATTTCACAGGTTGTGTTGTTTTAGACGTAATTTGCCTTTCCCCAATTTAGACGTACTGATAAAGGAGAATAATAGCAGTACTTAGAGAAAGCATACTGCAGGGTTCATCTCGAGCCAATTTCAGAAATGGGACAGGTGCAATTACACTGAGTGGATTAAACTACAGACCCCTCCCCATCGGCTACCTAGAGATGGAGGAACAGATATGTAAGCAAACTATGGAAAAATTAGAAAAATATAAGAGCAACAAGGTTGTCATAGTGGGAGGCTTTAACGTCTCCGATATTGATTGGCGCTTCCTTAGTACAGAAGGTTAGTTTGGCAGGATATCTTCAGTGCATCCAAGCAAAGTTCTTGAAACAGTATGTGGAGAGTCCAACCAGAGAAGAGAATATACTGGACCTAGTTCTAGGAAATCAGACAGCCAAGTAACTGTCCTAACAGCAGGTGAACATTTTGGGAAAAGTAACCACAACTCATTTTGTTTTTAGACAGTTATCAGTAAAGATAAAATTGGATCTCGTAGGGAGTTACAAAATTGGGGTAAGACAAATTGTGACAGGATAAGATATCAAATATGTGGGCGTTAGTTAAAGACCGGCTGAGCAGAGCTCAGGATCAGGATGAGAAAGTAAGTGAACCTTGGATGACCAGAGAGATCCAAAATTTAGTCAGGAAGGAAAAACAAGCATACTTAAGGTTCAGGAAGATAAAAATCAAACTGTGCCCTTGTGGAATAAAGATAACAGTAATGTGTTTAGCAAATGATTAGGAAGGCTTAAAGCAGCCATGAAATGTCCTTGGACAGCAGGCTCAAGGAGAACCCCAACGCATTACAATAACTTAGAAATAACTCAATAATAAAGACGATAAATGAGCTTGGAGTCAGAGGAAGTAGCTTTGTTGCTAAGGAAGTATTTTCGGTATATACCAAGGAGAAACAATTGGAGGATAGTGAAAACTGAGTGGAGCATGCTAATATGCTTGGATATTGAGATTAAGGAAGAGATCCTGCTAGATCTTCTGAAAAGCATTAAAGTGGATAAGACCCCAGGGCCCGATGGCATATATTCTAGAATATTGAAAGAAGCAAGTGAGGAGATTGTTGGGGTATCTTTGTGTCCTCACTAGCAACAGGTGAGTCTTGGAGGAATGGAGAATAGCAAATGTTATGCCTTTGTTCAAGAAGGAAATGGGACTAATCCAGGTAAGTATCGGCCAATGATCTTCACAACAGTGGTAAAGAAGCTATTGGAGAGGATATCGAGAACATGAGATGAAGAGTCCTTGAGAGTGAGTCTATAGATTGTGGGAACATTTCCATGATGGGCAAGTGGAGTTGAGTGACGCTATCCCCCTTGGGTTCAAGAGCCTGAAGGTCGAGGGGTACTAACTGTTCTTGAACCCGGTGGTGTGAGTCCTGAGGCTCCTATACCTTCTTCCCAATGGCAGCAATGAGAAGGGAGAATGACCTGGGGCAGTGGCCGGGGGTGGGGGGCTCTGATGATGGATACTATTTCCTTGCAACAACACTAGACATACATGTGCTCAATGATGGGGAGTGCTTTACCTGTGATGGACTAAGTCATATCCACTACTTTTTGGAGAATTTTCTGTTCAAGTGCTTTGGTGATTCTATACCAGGCTGTGATGCAGCTACTCAATATACTTCACACCACACATCTATAGAAGTTTGTCAAAGTTTTAGATTCAGCATGACATCTTTACAAACTCCAAAGGAAGTAGAGGTGCTGCTGTGCTTTCTTCATAATTGCTCTAACGTGCTGGACCCCGAACAGGTCCTCCAAAATGATAACACCAAGAAATTTAAAGTTGCTGACCCTCTCCACCTCTGATTCTCCAATAAAGACTGGTTCGTGGTCCTCTGGTTTCCTCCTCCTGAAGTCAATAATCAGCTCCTTGGTCTTGGAGATATTGAGTAAAAGGTTGTTGTTCCGGCACCATTCAGCCAGATTTTCAACCTTCTTCCTATGAATCTTACAAAAAGTAGTGGATTCAGCCCCGTCCATCACAGGTAAGGCCCTCCCTACCATTCAGCACATCTACACAGAGCTCTGTCACAGGAAAGCAGCATCCATCAAAGACCCCCTCCATCCAGACTATGTTCCCTTCTTGCTGCTGCCATCGGGAAGGTGGTATAGCAGCCTTAGGTACCACACCGCCAGGTTCAGGAACAATTACTACCCCTCAACCATGAGGCTCTTGAACCAGAACTTTACTCAACTTCACTCATCCCCTTGCTGAACTATTTCCACAACATATGGATGCACTTTCAAGGACTCTTCATCTCATGTCCCTGAGAGTTATTGCTTTTCTTTGTATCTGCACAGTTGGCTGTCTCTTGTACATTGGTTGATAATCCATCTTGTTGGGCAAAGTCATTCATCGTATTGTCTTTCTTGGATTGACTGTGTATGCCAGCAAGAAAACAAATCTCAGGGTTGTATATGGTAACATGTAAGAGCTTTGATAATAAATTTATTTTGAAATTAAGACTATGTTACTTAAGTTTATCAGTTAAATATTTTAAACACAATTTAGAAATGATGCTATTTTTCTATTGTCTTTTTAAGATTATATTAAGAATTTTTAAACATTTTCTAAAATGCTTCATTTTTTTCAATCTGTTATACTTTTATTAATAGCAAAACAAGAATACACATATAAATTAGCAACAGGGCTCAGGCTTTCTCATTAAAAGTCCATAATTATTGATATTAATTCATTAATCAAGGACAATCTTAGTTCAAAATTACCATTGCAAACATGAGAATTTTTTTAGAAGATTATTGCAAGTTTGGGTACATACTTTCAAAGGGATTTGTCACCCCTACTCTAGATGCTGAAGAATTCACTAGGACAGGCAGCATCAATGAAAAGAAGTGGACAGCTGGCATTTCAGGTCAATTGCCCAGATGAAGGGTCTTGATCTAAAACACCTGCTGTCCATTTCCCACTCAGTGGGTCAGGCAGCATCTATGGAAGAACAATGTCACACCAGATTCCAACATCATGTCTGCTAAAACATGTTATTCCAAGTTCTAACATAGGAGAAAATGACAGGGTAAAATATTGAAGGGCACTGTCCAAAGCTTCCTTAATCATCCCCAGTGGATCCTGGGAGTCTACGGTTCCTGACCACTCAAACTGGAGGAAGAAAGTTCGGAATAGTAAAGAGGAGCTTGATACCCAGGCATCAGGAGGTCACAAACACCTTGCTTCTGCAGTGGAAGTACAATACTAGCCACTCAACAGCTGCCCTATGGAAGAGACTGTGTTTTGCAGATTGGCCTCATTAGCCACCTCGGAATCCAGGGCACTAAGGTTTTAGTAGGTCCTCCACCATCCTCTAGACCCCAGTTGGAGCGTCACCCCAGCCAGCTAAGCTGAATCCTCCACCCCGTGTGCATTGCCACCCGAGTCGGGGGCGTTGCAGTTGAATGGAGCGACGGAGCCCCGCGACACGGTACCGGGAACCGTGGACTCCGAGCCCGGGGCCTGAGCTCAGGCCCACTCCCGAGAGTTGTCGCCGTTCAACAGCGATATCGCCGACGGGCCACTGCACTTACTGCTTCACGTTCTCTCCGAGCGCCTCCGTCAGGGTTTTCTTGGCGGCCTCCAGCTCGCTGACTTGAGTCGCCATGACGCGACCTCCTCCTCGCCGGAGCCCGGGTGGAGGGGAGGGGGGCGGGTAGTGGCCGTGTCACGGCGATGCGCCGCAATCTGCCACCAGGCGCCCCCTGTCGGAGCGGAGGACCGCTCGCCCCACTGCTTGCCGGCCGGAAGGTTCATTACCCGCAGCGCCATCCTTGCCCGGCCGGGAGGATTTGCTAACTCCGCCACGCCACCCGAGTCACTGCAACCTACTTCAGAGTGGGACGAGATCCCCACGCCTCGCCCTGCTGGTTACACGGGACTGCCAGCATCTGAACTATACCTCTACACCGACAGACAGATACAGTAATGGTCCCATTGTAACCTAAGTAAATCGGGCAGCTCACAAATCGAAAGCTGCAGATGTTAGAAATCTGAAAGGAAACCAGAAAGTGCTGGAAGCCTTCATTCAATAGGTCAGGCAACACTTGTGAAAGGAGAAATTGCGTCAAAATATCAGGGTCAATAACCCTGCGTCAGAAGTTCAAGTTTATTGTCATCTGTTTATACATATACAACCAAACCAAGGTGCACCCACACAGCTCTTCAAGCAAGTTATTACCATGTTAATGAAATATAATCCAAAATGCATGCAGCAGTAAACAGTACACTGACCTAGTGACGTTCGTGAAAAGTTAAGAAAAATCACATAATTTTAAATAACCAGAAAGAGATCAGGAGTAGGAGTCGTTTGTCCTTTGACTATTTTAAATAGCCTATGGTCGCCTAAATAACGGATTTCAACATTTTCCTAATTATCGCGTTGGGTTAACTGGACTATCGTTTACAGCTTTCTGTCTCTTCCTTTCTTAAACATTTGTGTTTTCCTCTTTTCTGGAAACTTTCCAGAATATGGGTAATTTGAATAGATTACAACCATCCATTATCTCCACAACTGCTCGCAAGAGAATGATGTGCCAGCCTTTTAAACCTGCCCTGCAATTCAGTATGATTATAGTTGATGTGTTGACACCAACTCCTCATCTGTGCACTTCACCCTTTCCCTCAATACTTCAATCCTTAAAATATTTACCTATCCCCATTTTTTGAAAGGGGAAATTTCTACAAGGCTCAGTTTTAAATCACTGGCCCTTATCCTGGAACTGTTTGCTGTGTTTGAGACCCACTAGTGAAAGCACCTTTTCATCTACCCTGTCTTGCCCCTATCAAGATCTTAATGTTTAAGTAAGATCACTCCTCATTCTATTACACTTGAAGGACTATAAACCCAAACATTTTAGTTTCTTTTGATATCTTAGGAAGTAGCCTTGGGAACCTTATTTGACTGCCTCCACTGCTGCTATATCCTCTTTTAGGTGGTAGTTGTGTGTCATGACCAACAATGACAGAGTCTATGCAGGAGAATTTTAAAAGTGGAAAAGCCATTGCACTGGTGCAGTGCCACTCTCTTGACCTCAGAAATCTTGGTGCAGTGGAACGAACAAGCATCACAAACTGGGGTCTTCCTTGGTTGTAGTGGATGGCCATGACATCTTCTGTGTCTTGTCATGTCCTTCACTCTCCACGGAGCTTTGCAGTACTGCCTTCCTAGCCATTAGATCTTACTGTAGATCTCACCCACCCAGTCCCCTGGAGCTGTCTTTACGTGCTGGGATAGGCATAGAGTATGAGGCTGCTGGCACCCCTTACCTGGTTCAGCCTGCCTGTCGAAGTGGTATTCAAGGGTGTGGCCACTGTCGCATGCAAACAGCTACCTGGAGCCACAGATGAGAGCTGAGTGTCCAGTGGGGACCAAAGGTGAGTGAGCTGCCCCAGAATGGACACAACAAGCCCCCTTTACCAGATGTGCTACCCCTTCCTATACAATGCATACACCCCCCCCCCCCTTTTAGGTAAGGGAACCAAAACTGTGCACAGTAGTTTAGGTGTGCCCTCACCAACATCTCGTAAAATTGTAACCAATTCCTTTAGGATGTGTTGATATAAATTCAAGGGATTTGGTGACTCTTTCCATTCTGTCTTAAAGTCTTATGGTCTTAGTAGTTTGTGTGGTATCTGTCTCTGGTGTTAGAGAATTGTTTTAAGTTCATTTCTCTCCATGTATAGTCACTTGATTTTCCAATGTTATTGTGATACTTTTAAAGAAGACTGATCTAGAAAAAATATTTGCACTGTCCATGGCAGGGTGGAGATCAAGAGAGAAAGACTGAGAGTGTGGTAAAGTTTTGTTATTCTCAGCTGTTCTGTCTGGAGAAGGTGTAAATCAGGGTTCTCACATGGGGTCCATGGACCGCTCAGTTAATTGTAGGGGTCTATGGCATAAAAAAGGGTGGGAACCCCTGCTGTAATTGGAAGGCCATGAATGAGGATAGCAGTGAGAAAAGAAAACATTGTTGCAATTAGGAAGCAGAATCAGGTTTAATATCACGGCATATGTCGTGAAATTTGTTAACTTAGCGGCAGCAGCACAATGCAATACATAATAATATAGAAAAAATAGCTTCAGTCTGACGATCTCAAAGTGCATTTAATTTGATGAAGTGTCACGTACCCCGTGACGGGTTAAAGAACCAGCAGAAATGGAAAACACTTTGGAGTCCAGTATTGCTATTAACTAATGGTATTTATTAGTATCTATGCAATACAGTAATATAAAATCAGATATATCAAATAGGTTAGCAATGATTATATAGAAGTAAGTGTGGAAATATATGAAAACCAAGCTTCTTCAAGTCTAGGGTTAAATAGATAGTCTTACGATGATGAGTAAAGTTCATTTCAGTTCGTGGTATTGAGTTGAGTAGTGATGGAGACCGAGAGGGAGAGATTTGAGTCGTCAGGTGAGCTTATGCCGTCAATCTTCCCGTTGTCCTCCGAAATCCTTTAGAAGTCACCGACTGTGACCACAACAAAGAGGACCGTTCTTCCATGGTGGAATTATCAACCCAGACAAGGGTTGAGCACACGAATAACTCCCCACCGGTCACGCCCTGTTCACACTGCGAGAGCCACTGATCGATCTGCCTGAATGATCCTCCAAAACCCACTTTTTCTGTGGGCACATCAAAGCTCATTCAGTGTCCAAACCCATGTGTCTGTCCGTTTATCATCTGACCTTCTATTTATCTCACTGTACTGAATACTAACTGTCCATCAACCAGCTCTTCCCCTCTCTCTCTGTAAGAATACAGAAGCTGAAACCAGTGTCCTTGTAAAAATGTAAACATGCTGCAGAAAACCCGTAACATCATCCAAAGCTGTCTTCGTCTCTCTCTCTCTCTCTCTCTCTCTTAAAAACAAGATGTCGGTGTTAAAAATAACTCGCTCTCTCTCTTTTCAAAAGCACAGTTCATAGGGGTAATTCAGGACCCCGTCACAGAAGTTGACAGCAGCAAGGGTGTCATGCAAATATCCATGCAATTTTTTTGAGTAACAAAGTATTCATAATCACCAGCTGGCAGAGCACGTTGCAGGGTCACACCTACCTGCTCACTGTAAAATCAGTGATTTAGGGTGGAGATGGAGCGGGGCTTAGCAGACTGCTCTGCAGGGTGTGAGTGGTGTTTTGGCATGGTAAAGCAGGATTGAAGATAACGATTGATGTGCTGACTGACACACACACACACACACACACACACACACACACACCTGTTTTGCTGCCTCATTTGTGCCAACTTGCATATTTTCCCATTCCAATTAACTTACATATATTCATTTCTTTTTTATTTATATATTTCAGTAATATGTCGTTAAAACAGTAAACTTATCATGGCCTATTCAGCAATTCCTGTGGCCCCAGTTTCTTGTTTATTTACTTGTGGCCCTGCAAAATTTGGCGTGGCCCCCCCGGGGGCCATATTGTCCACATTGAGAACCATTGGGCTTCTCAAGACTTCAAGCCAGTGCTAAAATTCAAAAAGTTCATGGCTGATCTAATTCTTTCAAGGCATTAACATCCTTCTGTAGATAAGCAGTCAAAGTGCAAAGAATTCCAAATATGTCTCACAAATGCTCTATATAACTGAAGTATAGTCTCCCAACATCTATATTTATTCCTCTAGCAATAAATAGCAACGTTATCTTTCCTACTTAGTTTCTGCACCTGCAAACAAGCATTTTTCAAGTCCTGTCCTGGGACACACAGACCCCTCTGTTTTTCACAGCACTGCTGTCTCTCACCATCCAGATAATGTGCTTCTTTACTAATTTTTCTTGCCAAAATAGATAGCATTGGACAACAATATTTTTTTGAAAGTTTCGTTTCCTCAGAGTTATTTTTGGGTTATGATAGACTGCTTGAAGCTGAACACAAATATAATTTCAGACTACTTGTATCGCATAGGAATTTGAAGAAACATAAAATTAACTTTTATTGAATATCAGGAACAAAATAAAATCTGCAGATGGTGGAAATCAAAGCAACACACACAAAATGCTGCAGGAACTCAGCAGGACAGGCCTCTGGGGCTCTCCCATCCACTGCCACTGATCTCATAGTTCCTTTACCCCACACCACCCGCTTCTACCATCTGCCCAAGATCCACAAACCTGCCTGTACAGGTAGACCCATTGTTTCTTCTTCTTCCTGCCCTACCAAACTTATATCTGCATATCTTGGCTCTGTTTTATCCCCTTTGGTTCAGCCCCTTCATACCTATATCCATGACACTTCACACACTCTTGATCTTTTCAAAGATTCCAAGCTCAATAGCCCCAATTGTTTTATTTTGACAATGGATGTCCAGACCCTACACACTTCCATCCTCTATCAGGAAGGCCTCATGGTTCCCTGTTTCCTTCTGGACACCAGATCCAAGCATTTCCCCTCCACTAACACTCTCCTCCATCTGGCAGGATTGGTCCTCACTCTAAATAATTTATCCTTCGGCTGGTCCCACTTCCTTCAAACCAAAGGTGTAGCCATGGACACTCGCATGGTGCCAGCTATGCATATCTGTTTGTCGGCTACATGGAACAGTCTATATTCCAAGCCTACACTGGTATCACTCCCCAACTTTTCCCATGCTACATCGACAACTGCATTGGTGTTGTTTCCTCCACCCATGCTGAGCTTGTCAACTTCATCAACTTTGCCTCCAACTTCCACTCTGCCCTCAAATTTACCTGGTCCATTTCCAACACCTCCTTCCCCTTTCTCAATCTCTCTGCCTCTATCTATGGAGAAGCTTATCTACTGATATGTTTTATAAACCCACTGATTTTCACAGCTACCTGCACTGTACCTCTTGTCCTCACCTTTCACCCCAGCATCTGTGTCCAGCCCATAATTCCCATACTTTCACCATCTCCAGTGGGATCCACCAAGTTCCTTTCCCACCCCCCACTTTCCGCTTTCTGCAGGGATCACTCCCTACGCAACTCGCTTGTCCATTCATCCCTCCCCACTGTTCTCCCTCCTGGCACTTATCCTTGTAAGCAGAACAACTGCCCCTACACCTCCTCCATCATTACCATTCAAGGCCCCAAATAGTCATTCCAGATGAAGCAACACTTCACCTGTGAGTCTTTTGGAGTCACCTACTCTATCTGGTGCTCCTAGTGGGCCTCCTTTATATCGGTGGAAACCTGACATAGATTGGGAGTCCACTTTGCTGAGCACCTATTCTCCATCCACCAGAGAAAGCAGGATCTCCCAGTGGCCACCTATTTTAATTCCACTTCCCATTCCCATTCCAACATGACAGTCTATGGCCTCCTCTACTACCACAATGAGACCACACTCAGGTTGGAGGAGCATCACCTTATACTCAGTCTTGGTAGCCGCCAACATGATGGCATGAACATCGATTTCTCCAATTTCCAGTAACTCCCCCCTCCCTACCCTTCACCATTCTCCATTCCTATTTCCCTCTCTCACCTTATCTCCTTACCTGCCCATCATCTCCCCTTCCCTTTCTTCCATGGCCTTCTGTCCTCTCCTATCAGATTCCCCCTTCTCCAGACCTTTATCTTATTCACCAGCTACCCAGCTGTTTACTTCATCCCTCCCCCTCCCAGTTTCACCTTTCACCTATCACCTACTACCTTGGACTTCTTTCTCCCCTTCCGCACCTGCTTACTCTGACTTAACATCTTTTTTCTCCAGTCCTGATGAAGAGTCTTGGCCTGAAACATCTTTTTTCACTCTTTTCCATATATGCTGCCTGGCCTGCTGAGTTCTTGCAGCATTTTTTGTTGTTGCTTTTATTGAATATAATGCACTTAATTGTATAATGCAATCGTTTGCAATAGACCAACTAAGCAATAGTTCAACTAAGGTAAAACTGTTTTGTTGATGATTTTTGTTTGAACTGTCTGGGACTTTTATCTTAAGAGTCCAACAATAATCAGCCAGCTTTGATTCTATTTGCCCTGATACTGTTTCTTCATGTCAGCAAAGTCCTGGTGAAGCCTTTCACCATGCTCATCTCTGACAGTGCCAAGGTTTATGGGGAAGAAGTCTAAATGGGAATGCAGAAAATGAATCTTTAGTGACATGTTGCTCTTCATCGTTTTGTGTGCTTGAAGCATGTTGTCAACTAGCTGCACATAGTTTGGTGCTCTGTAATTACCAAGAAAATTTTCAACATTATTGAATGCTTTCCATGCAATCTTCTCAACCAGAAATTCTTCAAATTGCCTGTCATTGATGACTTGTTTGATTTGTAGACCAACAAAAATGCCTTTCTTAATCTTGGCATCAGTTATTCTGACATTAATTATGAATTGAAATAACAAATATATAGGCAATTTTTTAAAGAAGTGTGTGATAAGGAAATTTCGTGGTGATTTTCATGATCAGTAGCTCAAAATCCATAAGATACATCCAGAAGTATTTAGGAAGCAAAATCTTTGTTGTCAGGTATAATTTCATATTTTTAAACATTACTTAACAAATGTTTGACCACTTATGTAGTCTATTATTATTTCTCAGCCACTTCTTTATTTTCTTCACAATTTAATTTCCTACCTAGCTTTGCAACATCAACAAATTTTGCAACTATATCCAAGTTGGATTGGAATGGTTCATTAAGGTAACGTGTACTGAGGTAGAGTAAAAGACTTATTTTGCATACTATCATATAGGTTAATTCATTACAACAGTGCATCAAGGTAGCGCAAGGCAAAATAATAAGAGAGCAGAATAACATGTTACAATACAGAGAAAATGTAGTGCAGGTAGACAGTAAAATACAAGATCACAATGAACTAGACCATGAGTTCAATTGTTCATCTTATCATGCTAGGGAACCATCCAATATCCTTGTAACAGTAGAATACAAACTGTCCCTGAGCCTGGAGATACATCTTCTGCCCAGTGGGATGGGGGAAGAGAAGATGTCCAGGGGAGGTGAGATCTTTGATTATTCTGCCTGCTTTACCAAGGCATTGAAAAGTGTAGCACTGTGGGAATGCCTTCAAAGGAACCACATCAACCATGAAGATTGCAAGCTGGACAGGTGGTGGCGCAATGCTCTGGGAACAGAATTAGAATCTAGTTTATTATCAGTGGTATATGCATGCTGTGAAATTTGGTGCTTTGTGGCAGAAATAAAATACTGTGGTAGCATCCGTTAGTCTCGCGAGACCATGGATCTGCGCCTGGAAAGTCTGGAGTGTCCTCTCCAGGGCGCAGGCCTGGGCAAGGTTGTATGGAAGACCGGCAGTTGCCCATGCAGCAAGTCTCCCCTTGCCACGACACCGATGCTGTCCAAGGGAAGGGCAAGGGCCGATACAGCTTGGCACCAGTGTTGTCGCAGGAGTTGCCAGAACAAGGTTGAAAGCAACGTGACACTGCTTTAGGGACGCCAGCTCTGGATTTGTCCGCAGGGTTTACTCCCGAAGCCTTTCCCATGAGTGGATATGGCCGCAAGTCAGCGGAGGTTTGAAATCAGAGTTTTCCCTCTCTTAGATGGACTGCCTTCCCAGGCTGACGAGTGTGTAAGTGAGGGCCTTGCACTGGGAACAGTTACTGACAAGTGTTAATTGTTAAAAGATAGTAAGAGCTCGGGGCCACCTGTAGCAGTAGGGGCGAAAAGCAAAAAATGGTAAGGTTGGGACAAAGTTTGATTGGGAAACAAAGGAAACATGTGATAGGTATAGGCAAATGGGATCCAATAATCCTTTGAGGAATACAGAGTGTGTAGGAGAGGAGATAACGAAGAAATTAGGAGAGCAAAAAAGGGGCCATGAAATACGCTTGGCAAATAAGATTATAGAGAATTATAATACATTCTAATATCAGGAGCAAGGATATAGTCAGGCAAATAGTGGGTGTTCATCAGAATCAGGTTTATCACTTTCTTACATAACAGGAAATTTGTTGATTTTTGGCAGCAGTGCAGACATGAAGTTTCTGTAAATGATAAAATAAATAAAGTGTGCAAAGTAAAAAGGAATAATAAGACTGTGTTCATGGAGCATTCAGAAATCTGATGGCAGAGGGGAAGAAGCTTTTCCTGTTTTAAAGTTTTCCTGCTAATTCTCCTCCTCGTACTTTTTTTGATCCAAAAGCTGCACTGGACTTTGTTCAGGCTATACCCGCCACTGTTACTGACGCCGCTGCTGAATGAACTATCTGAAAGGCTGTTTGGCTATCTGTATATTATTCGCATTTTGGAAAGAAAATTTATGAAGGTTATTTGTGTATTTCATTCAGAGACTTATTAAAAAAGACAAGGAGAGTTCATTATTGCATATTGTTGGTTTTCCTTTGGAAAGAAGATTTATGCCTCAAGTATGACAGTCTAAATGATCATCTGAACATCTGACTGAGAGAAGAAGATAAGGGGATTTGTTCCTTTAATTTAATACTTGGTTTGTTTCTTTTTTTAATCAGCTAATTAGTAGTTTTTCCCTACTAATAGGGCTTTATATATATAAATAGGGCTTTATATATTTTTTATATATATATTTGGGAGGATTTAATTACTTATTATTAATCAGACTTTTTGAAAATTCACCTGGGTCAAATAGACTATTAATTTTTTTTCTGTTTTATTATAACATTTTATAATTGAATTTAAAGCTTTTTTAGGGAATTAATATTAAACTTTAAGATGGCGCTGGTTTTTCTCGCTAAGAGATAACATTATTTTGGTTCTTTCTTGTTTATTAGTTGATGGAACGTAAATACCTTTGCTGAGACTTTATTGTTTCCTTTACAAGGTCACTCTACTTTGTTACTAATATTTTCTTTTCTTGCTGGCGGTTCGATGTTTATTTTTAGAAGCTTTTTGTATGATGCATGACTCCGGGGTTGTACACCGAATGGGTTCTTTTTTTCCTCACTTTTCTGCTTAGTAGGTTTTTTTTGTTATCACAAAAATTTTTTTTTCAATCTTTAAGATAATGTCTTTTTTTGAGACATTGTTAGTGTTGTTACTTCAATGTACTCATGTTATTTTTTTGTATAATATAACAATAAAAAGATTTGAAAAGAAGCTGTTTCTGAATCATTGAGTGTGGGTCTTCAGGTTCCTGTACCTCCTCCCTCGTGTTAGTAATGCAAGGAGAGCTTGTCCTGAATGTTGAGAGTCCTTCCTGATGAATGCTAACCTCTTGAGGCACCATCTCTTGAATATGTCCAAAAGGGTCATTAATGTGCGGAGCCAGGTGATGCAGGTGAGATCCTAAGTAAATACTTATCTGTATTCACCGAAGAAAAGGACAAGGGAGGTGGTGACTTCAGGGAAAGGTATGCAGATTATCTGGAGCAAGTCTGGTACTGAGAAGGAGGAAAGGTTGGATGTCATATGAGTTAATAAATCACAGGGCTGGCTGTGATATACCCTAGGTTGTTATGGGAAGCAAGAGAAGTTTCGCAGTAGTTGTGGCCAAGACAGCGATTTTTGCCTTTACGCTAGCCACCGGTGAATTCCAAGAGAAAATTAGGGATAAGGTAGGTATCAACAGGCCAGTCAATCTTATACCAGTAGTAGATAAATCATTAGAGAAAATCTGAAGTGATAGGACTTGTATACACGGAATCTGAGAACCTGGAGACAAGGACTGGAGGTTTGGAGGTAGCCTGCCTCTGGATCAGAGGTCTTTCTGGGTTTGTGAATGGGTGTGTAGATGAGATGGGAAAGGGGCTTGTTTTGCTGTGGTCATGTTCTACTGTTGCTCGTGTTGTTCGGTGCAATATGGTGAGCATACCATAATGGCGCCAGAATATGTGGCAATACTTGTGGGCTGCCTCCAGAACATTCTTGTTAATGTAAAGGATACATTTCACAGTATGTTTCAATGTACATGTGATAATTATATCTGAATCTGAAAGGCAGAGGCTGATTAGGGATAGTCAAAGTTACTGTGTGTAGGGGAAATCCTGCCTTATTTATTCAACTGTGTTTTTGGGAAACTTAGAGTGATGAAAATCAGACCAGTAGATGATGTATATATGTAAGGTATTTGAGAAGGTCTTTCATGGTAGCAGATAAAGGCACATGGGATCTAACGAACTGGTTAATTGGATCAAAGTGATAGGATACAGTGGTGGAAGAATGCTTTTCCAATTGCAAGTCTGTAACCAGTAGTCTAAGTTTTTGATAGATACTAAGGTCTTGGATGAGAATATTTGAAGTATGATTGCTAGATTTACAGATGGCATGAAAGTTGATTGTATTGTGGATAAATAGGAAGGAAAGTTGTCTCATCCTATAGCAAGATATAGTTGAGATGGAAAATGGAGCAGGATGTAGACAAATGGAATTTAATCCCAAAAAGATTATGCATTTTGGGAATGTAAGTAGGGGTGGGACAAATAGAGTAAGGAATGTTGATGAGCAGTGGGCCCATTGGGTGTGTGGCATGTCCATAGTTCTCTGAGAGCAGTAACAGAGATAAGTAGAGCGGTGAAGAAAGCACATGGCATGCTTACTTTCATAGGTCAGGGAAAATTTAAATGTTATACTGCAACTTTACAAAGCACTAGTTCAGCTGTATTTGGAATATGCTTTGTGGTTCTGATCCTCACAGTATAGGGACGATATAGTTGCACTGGAGAGGGTGCAGAGTAGATTTGGCGGGATGATTCCTGTATTGGAGGACTTCAGTTATGGGGAGGCTAGGTTTGTTTTCCCTTGAGCAAAGGTGGCAGAGGGGTGACCTATTAAAGATTTAAAAATTTTAAGAAACAGGGATAGGCTAGATCGCCAGAATCTCTTTCCCATAGATCGTTCGTTATGTGCCATGTCATATGACGTTGGTGGTCATGGTCTTTCCATGACCAGGATTGTTCTTGGCAAATTTTTCTGCAGAAGCGATTGCCATTGCCTTCTTCTGTCCAGTGTCTTTACAAGACAGGTGACCTCAGCCGTTATCATTGGCTGCCTAGTAGTCACATATCCAGGACTTGTGATACGCACCAGCTGGTCATACACCCATCCACCACTCGCTCCCACAACTTCATATGACCCTGATCGGGGTGGGAGGAGGGGCTCTATGCAGGTGCTACACCTTGCCCAAGGGTGACCTGTGGGCTAGCAGAGGGAAGGAGCACCTTACACCTCTTTTCATAGACATGTATCCCTACCCCAGCATAGAAGGCTTATCAGTAGCAAGAGGTTATAGGTTTGAAGTGAGTGTAAAGAGTTTTAAAGTTGATTAGAGGGGAAATTTGTTTTATGCAAAGAGGTGGTGGATATCTGGAAGTCACTGCCAGAGGAGGTTGTGGAGTCAGATACAATCACTACGATTACTAGACATTTAAACAGGCACTCGCGTAAGCATAGAAAAATACAGACTGGATGTGGGCAATGGGAATTGCATATTAAGGCATGGACACGGTGGGCTGAAGAATCAGAATCAGGTTTATCACCGGCATGTGTCGTGAAATTTGTTAACTTAGAAGCAGCCTGCATCCGTGCTGTACAACTTTGATCCTAAGATGACTGCTCACCAGCATCTGCTTAAATGCAATTACATATGGGAAATATACACTGTCCTTGCCAGCAATGATCAGAATCACAAATATGAATGCATTTAAAAATATTGAATTAAATTGACTTTATTTCTTACATCCTTCACATATCTGAGAAGTAAAAATCTTTACATTACAACTCCATCTGAATGTGCAATGTGCAAATGATTGCAATTTGTAATAAATAGTATGTACAGTAAGATATACAACAGAACAGTCAATATAGCTTAGAAATACAAACGTGTTAGCGTGTATTAGTCAGTCTGATGTCCTGGTGGAAGAAGCTGTCTCGGCATCTGTTGGTCCTGGCTTTAATGCTGCGGTACGGTTTCCCAGATGGTAGCAGCTGGAACAGTTTGTGGTTGGGGTTATCTTCACTAGTGAGTTAGAAACATAGAAAACCTACAGCACAATAGCCTAATGCCGTGCTGAACATGTGCTTACTTTAGAAATTACCTTACTTTAGAAAATAGCCCTCTATTTTTCTAAGCTCCATGTATCTATCCAGGAGTCTCTTAAAAGACCCTATTGTATCCGCCTCCACCACCGTCGCCATCAGCCCATTCCACGCACTCACCACTCTCTGCATAAAAAACTTACCCCTGACATCTCCTCTGTACCTACTTCCAAGCACCTTAAAACTGTGTCCTCTCGTGTTAGACATTTCAGCCCTAGGAAAAAGGCTGTGAGAGGTAAATGCTGTCAGATGGCGAGATGCTGTTTTGTGAGCTTACACTGGGGTTTGTTGGGGTGCTCGGGATTCCTCTCACATCAAAAATATATGACTCAGTAGGTTAACTGGTCACGTGGAATAACTGGGCAGCACAGGCTTGTTAGGTTGAAAATGCCTGTTACCTTTCTGTATCTCTAATATAAACAAAGATAGAAGGCCACAGGAGAAAAGGCAATGTGGGTGAGATTGGGAGGGAGAATTAAGGGCATTTGAAGCTCAGAATTACTCTTTTAAGTTGACCTGAGATATACTGCAAAGTGTTTTCCCCGTCTGCCCTGATGGAAAGGAGACCACATTGTGAGCATTAAGTGCAGGAGAAATGCACACAAATTGCTGTCCAGCCAAAGGGAGGTTTTGAGATGCTAAATGGTGGGACGAGATAAAGTAAAAGTACAGTTGTTGTAACAGCCGCACATACACAAAATGCCAGAGGAACTTAGCAAGTCAGGCAGCATCTATGGAAACGAATAAACAGTTGATGTTTCTGGCCAATACCCTTCTTCAGGACTGGAAAGGAAGGGGGAAGATGCAGAATAAAAAACGGTGGGTTGAGGAGAAGGAGGATAGGTAGAAGGTGATAGGTGAAGACAGGTGGGTAGAAGAGGTAAATGGCTGGAGAAACGGAATCTGATAGGAGAGGTGAGTGGACCATAGGAGGAAGGAAAAGTGGAGGGGACCCAGGGGGAGGTGATAGGCAGGTGAGAAGAGGTAAGAGTCCAGTCTGGGGAATTGAAGAAGAGGGGAAGGGGAGGGAATTTTTTTTTTACCAGAGGGAAAAATCAATACTCATGCCATCAGGTTAGAGGCTTCCCAGATGGAATATCATGGCACAAGAGGAAGCCATGGACCAACATGGCAGATGGGAATGGGAATCATAATTAAAATGTTTGGCCACTAGGAAGTTCAGCTTTTGTCAGATGAAGCTGAGGTGCTTGATGAAGCAGTATCCGACTTACTTTGGTTCTTACTAATGCAGAGGAGGCCACAATGGCAGCCCCAGATACAATAGATGATCCCCGCAGATTTACAGGTGAAGTTTTGCCTCACCTAAAAATGGCCTACTTCTGCTCCTATATCTTGTTTTTATGGACTTATGGAAGGACTATTTGGGGCCCGAATGGAGGTGAATGGGCAGGTGTAGCACCTTGGCCACTTGCAGGGATAAGTGGCAGAAGGGAGATTAGTGGGGAGGTACTAACACTAAAGTGAACCACACACTTCGAACAGGAAATGAGATCTGGTGCATTATAGTGAGTGTTGGACAGTAGTGACATAACAATATAGATGAGAACGTCCGGGATTGCGTGAGTTATGAGCCCAGAGTAGGCAGTGAGGGAATGGATTGAGTCTTGTACCTTGACTGGGGCTGTTCTGGACTGAATCAGATTGGGATGTACAGCTCTGACACTGCATTGCAGCAAACTAAAATAGTAATAATAGGCAAACATCTGTCCCTAAAAATGTTAGATGGCTTGTCACATTTACAAAAGAAACTACGTCTGAGGGATTTTTTAAATTTGAAGTGCACATCACCAGATATTGCTATTTATAGTCATGTATAATGACACACAAGCCGTAGTCTGCCTTCTTGTTGCCATACTCACTGATACCCACTGCCTCCTTGCTGCCCTGGTGAAAGACTCATTACCACTTCACGCGTAAGACATAGGAGCAGAATTAGGCTGTTTAGCCCATCGGGTATGCTCCATTTCATCATACCCATATAACCATATAACAATTACAGCACGGAAGCAGGTCATCTCGGCCCTTCTAGTCCATGCTAAATGCTTACTCTCACATAGTCCCACCGACCTGCACTCAGCCCATAACCCTCCATTCCTTTCCTGTCCGTATAGCTATCCAATTTAACTTTAAATGACAACATCGAACCTGCCTCAACCACTTCTGCTGGAAGCTCGTTCCACACAGCTACCACTCTCTGAGTAAAGAAGTTCCCCTCATGTTACCCCTAAACTTTTGCCCTTTAACTCTCAACTCATGTCCTCTTGTTTGAATCTCCCCCACTCTCAAAGGAAAAAGCCTATCCACGTCAACTCTATCAATCCCCCTCATAATTTTAAATACCTCTATCAAGTCCCTCCTCACCCTTCTATGCTCCAAAGAATAAAGACCCAACTTGTTCAACCTTTCTCTGTAACTTAGGTGGTGAAACTCAGGTAACGTTCCAGTAAATCTTCTCTGTACTCTCTCTATTTTGTTGACATCTTTGCTATAATTCGGTGACCAGAACTGTACACAATACTCCAAATTTGGCCTCACCAATGCGTGGAACAATTTCAACATTACATCCCAACTCCTATACTCAATGCTCTGATTTATAAAGGCCAACATACCAAAAGCTTTCTTCACCACCCTATCCACATCATTCCACCTTCAGGGAACTATGCACCATTATTCCTAGGTCCTTCTGTTCTACTGCATTCCTCAATGCCCTACCATTTACCATATATGTCCTATTTTGATTAGTCCTACCAAAATGTAGCAGCTCACATTTATCAGCATTAAACTCCATCTGCCATCTTTCAGCCCACTCTTCTAACTGGCCTAAATCTCTCTGCAAGCTTTGAAAACCTACTTCATTATTCACAATGCCACCTATCTTAGTATCATCTGCATACTTACTAATCAAATTTACCACCCCTTCATCCAGATCATTAATGCATTAGACCCAGTTACAGATCCCTGAGGCACCCAACTAGTCACCGGCCTCCAATCTGACAAGCAGTTATCCACCACAATCTGGCGTCTCCCATCCAGCCACTGCTGAATCCATTTTATTACTTCAATATTAATACCTAATGATTGAACCTTCCTGACTAACCTTCCATGTGGAAACTTGTCAAAGGCCTTACTGAAGTCCACATAGACAACATCCACCGCTTTACCCTTGTCAACTTTCCTAGTAACCTCTTCAAAAAATTCAATAAGATTTGTCAAACATGACCTTCCACGCACAAATCCATGTTGACTGTTCCTAATCAGACCCTATCTATCCAGATAATTATATATACCATCTCTAAGAATACCTTCCATCAATTTACCCACCACTGACGTCAAACTCAGGCCGATAAATGCTAGGTTTACTCTTAGAACCCTTTTTAAACAATGGAACAACATAAGCAATACACCAATCCTCTGGCACCATCCCCATTTCTAATGACATTTGAAATATTTCTGTCAGAGCCCCTGCTCTTTCCACACTAACTTCCCTCAAGGTCCTAGGGAATATCCTGTCAGGACCCGGAGACTTATCCACTTTTATATTCCTTAAAAGCGCCAGTACTTCCTCTTCTTTAATCATCATATATTCCATAACTTCCCTACCTGTTTCCCTTACCTTACACAATTCAATATCCTTCTCCTTAGTGAATACCGAAGAAAAGAAATTGTTCAAGATCTCCTCCATCTCTTTTGGCTCCACACATAGTTGTCCACTCTGATTCTCTAAGGGACCAATTTTATCCCTCACTATCCTTTTGCTATTAATATAACTGTAAAAACCCTTTGGATTTATTTTCACCTTACTTGCCAAAGAAACCTCGTATCTTTTAGCTTTTCTAGTTTATTTTTTAAGATTCTTTATACATTCTTTGTATTCCCCAAGCACCTCATTTACTCCATGCTGCCTATATTTATTGTAGATATCTTTCTTTTTCTGAACCAAGTTTCCAATATCCCTTGAAAACCATGGCTCTCTTAAACTTTTAACCTTTCCTTTTAACCTAACAGGAACATAAAGATTCTGTACCCTCAAAATTTCACCTTTAAATGACCTCCATTTCTCTATTACATCCTTCCATTAAAACAAATTTTCCCAATCCACTCCTTCTAAATCCTTTCGCATCTCCTTAAAGTTAACCTTTCTCCAATCAAAAATCTTAACCCTGGGTCATAGAAACATAGAAAATAGGTGCAGGAGTAGGCCATTCGGCCCTTTGAGCCTGCACCGTCATTTATTATGATCATGGCTGATCATCCAACTCAGAATCCTGACCCAGCCTTCCCTCCATACCCCCTGATCCCTTTAGCCACAAGGGCCATATCTAACTCCCTCTTAAATATAGCCAATGAACTGGCCTCAACTGTTTCCTGTGGCAGAGAATTCCACAGATTCACCACTCTCTGTGTGAAGAAGTTTTTCCTCATCTCGGTCCTAAAAGGCTTCCCCTTTATCCTCAAACTGTGACCTCTTGTTCTGGACTTCCCCAACATCGGGAAAAATCTTCCTGCATCTAGCCTGTCCAATCCCTTTAGGATCTTATACGTTTCAATCAGATCCCCCCTCAATCTTCTAAATTCCAACGAGTACAAGCCCAGTTCATCCAGTCTTTCTTCATATGAAAGTCCTGCCATCCCAGGAATCAATCTGGTGAACCTTCTTTGTACTCCCTCTATGGCAAGGATGTCTTTCCTCAGATTAGGGGACCAAAACTGCACACAATACTCCAGGTGTGGTCTCACCAAGGCCTTGTACAACTGCAGTAGTACCTCTCTGCTCCTGTACTCGAATCCTCTCGCTATAAATGCCAGCATACCATTCGCCTTTTTCACCGCCTGCTGTACCTGCATGTCCACTTTCAATGACTGGTGTATAATGACACCCAGGTCTCGTTGCACCTCCCCTTTTCCTAATCGGCCACCATTCAGATAATAATCTGTTTTCCTATTTTTGCCACCAAAGTGGATAACTTCACATTTATCCACATTAAATTGCATCTGCCATGAATTTGCCCACTCACCCAACCTATCCAAGTCACTCTGCATCCTCTTAGCATCCTCCTCACAGCTAACACTGCCACCCAGCTTCGTGTCATCCGCAAACTTGGAGATGCTGCATTTAATTCTCTCATCCAAGTCATTAATATATATTGTAAACAACTGGGGTCCCAGCACGAGCCTTGCGGTACCCCACTAGTCACTGCCTGCCATTCTGAAAAGGTCCCGTTTATTCCCACTCTTTGCTTCCTGTCTGCTAACCAATTCTCTATCCACATCAATACCTTGCCCCCAATACCGTGTGCTTTAAGTTTGCACACTAATCTCCTGTGTGGGACCTTGTCAAAAGCCTTTTGAAAATCCAAATATACCACATCCACTGGTTCTCCCCTATCCACTCTACTAGTTACATCCTCAAAAAATTCTATGAGATTCGTCAGACATGATTTTCCTTTCACAAATCCATGCTGACTTTGTCCGATGATTTCACCGCTTTCCAAATGTGCTGTTATCACATCTTTGGTAACTGACTCCAGCAGTTTCCCAACCACCGACGTTAGGCTAACTGGTCTATAATTACCCGGTTTCTCTCTCCCTCCTTTTTTAAAAAGTGGGGTTACATTAGCCACCCTCCAATCCTCAGGAACTCGTCCAGAATCTAACGAGTTTTGAAAAATTATCACTAATGCATCCACTATTTCTTGGGCTACTTCCTTAAGCACTCTGGGATGCAGACCATCTGGCCCTGGGGATTTATCTGCCTTCAATCCCTTCAATTTACCTAACACCACTTCCCTACTAACATGTATTTCGCTCAGTTCCTCCATCTCACTGGACCCTCTGTCCCCTACTATTTCTGGAAGATTATTTATGTCCTCCTTAGTGAAGACAGAACCAAAGTAATTATTCAATTGGTCTGCCATGTCTTTGCTCCCCATAATCAATTCACCTGTTTCTGTCTGTAGGGGACCTACATTGGCTTTACCAGTCTTTTCCTTTTTACATTTCTATAAAAGCTTTTACAGTCAGTCCAGACCTATCCTTCTCCATAATTATATTGAAACTAATTGCATTGTGATCACTGGACCCGAAGTGCTCCCCAACACAAACCTCCATCACCTGACCTATCTCATTCCCTAATTGGATCATGGCGGATCCATTTCCCTGTCAACCCCATTCTCCTGCCTTTGCCCTGTAACCTTTCATGTCCTGACCATACAAGAACTTACCTTAAATACACTCAATGACCTGGCCTCCACAGTCACCTGGGTAAAGAAATTTCTCTACATCTCTGTTCTAAATGGACAAGTCTCTATTCTGAGGCAGCGCTCTCTGGTCTTAGACTCCCCCAGCATAGGAAACATCCTCTCCAAATCTATTCTTTCGAGGCCTTTCACCGATATTAGATAGATTTCAATGAGATCCCCTTCCGTCTTCCTAATTCCAGCGAGTAAAGAGCCATCAATCGCTTCTCATACAATAAGCCTTTCATTCTTGAAATCATTTTCATGAACCTCCTTTGAACAATCTCCAACGTCAGCACAACCTTTCTTAAATAAGGGGCCCAAAACTGCTCATAATACTCCTTCACTTCTTTATTCATTGAAGCTGCTGCCAGATCGGTAAACTCAGGAAAAGCTATAGGTAACAACAGATCCTGCTGGAAATACTGACCACGTCCTGCAGCTTCTGTGAAGAAACAGATAACGTTACTGTAAACCAGACTGGTGGGTACATACTTTATCTGTCAATACAACAAGAACAACAAGTATTAGCAGTTGCACACTTACAACAATTGCAAGAGGAACCGCAACTGGTGATGGACATTACTCCCTGTAACTCAGGAATCAGTACTGGGGTGGGCAGGTGTCTTTAAAAGTAACCAGGGAATTCAGTTTCGGTGGGTACTCACTCTCCAGAGGAAGAGCTAATATATCCAGTATTGGTGAGGACGTGCCCCTCACTGTAGTGAGTGTGAACTGTAGCAATATGTACACATCTGCTGTAACATAAACTAAAACCACTGTGCACACATACAGTGCCTATA
Organism: Mobula hypostoma; assembly: GCF_963921235.1. Classification (NCBI taxonomy): domain Eukaryota; kingdom Metazoa; phylum Chordata; class Chondrichthyes; order Myliobatiformes; family Myliobatidae; genus Mobula; species Mobula hypostoma. The sequence continues at coordinate 30,230,941 of NC_086108.1, read as the reverse complement.
AAATGTATTGACAGCCCTTGGAAGTTTTCACGTTTCATTGTTTTACAACATTGAATCACAATGGATTTAAATTGGCATTTTTGACACTGATCAATGGAAAAAAGACTCTTCTGTGTGAAAGTGAAAACAGATCTCAAACAAAGTGATCTAAATTAGTTACAAATACAAAACACAAAATAATCGATTGGATAAGTATTCACCCCCTTCAATTTAGCATTTAGCAGATGCGCCTTTGGTAGCAATTACAGCCTTGAATCTGTGTGGATAGATCTCTATCAGCTTTGCACATCTGGACACTGCAATTTTTCCCCATTCTTCTTTACAAAACTGCTGAAGCCACTCCAAGACAGTAACTTTGTTGTTTTAATCCATTCCTGTGTTGCTTTGGCTTTATGCTTGGGGTCATCGTCTTGCTGGAAAACAAATCTTTTCCCATGTTTCATATCTTTGGGAGACTGCGTCAGGTTTTCCTCCAGGATTTCCCTGTATTTTGCAGCATTCATTTCACCCTCTACCTTCACAAGCCTTCCAGGGCCTGCTGCAGTGAAGCATCCCTATGGTATGATGCAGCCACCATCATGCTTCATGGTAGGGATGGTGTGTTTTTGATGATGTGCGGTGTTCGGCTTACACCACACATAGTGTTGAGTCTGATGGCCAAAAAGCTCAATTTTAGTTTCATCAGACCATAGGATCATCTTCCAGCTGTCTTCTGAGTCTCCCACGTGCCTTCTGGCAAACTCCAGCCGAGATTTCATGTCAGTTGTTTTCAACAGTGGCTTCCTCTCTGCCACTCTCCCATAAATCTGTGACTGGTGAAGCACTCGGGCAACAGTTGTTGTTTGCACATATTCTCTCCCATCTCAGCCACTGAAACTTGTAACTCTAGTTGTCACAGGTCTCTTGGTAGCCACTCTCACTAGTGCCCTTCTTGCACAGTCATTCAATTTCTGAGGATGGCCTGCGCTAGGCAGATTTACAGCTGTGCCATATTCTTTCCATTTCATGATGATTGACTTAACTGTACTCCAGGGGATATTCAGTGACTTAAATTTTCTCCTATCCATCTCCTGACTTATGATTTCCAAAAACTTTTTTTCCAGAGTTGCTTTGAGTGTTCTTTAGTCTTCATGGTGTAGTTTTTGCCAGGATACTGACTCACCAGCAGCTGGACCTTCCAGATACAAGTGTATTTTTACTACAATCAATTGAAATACTTGACTGCACACAAGTGTCCAAAAACAGATCTCCATTTAACTAATTACGTATCTTCAAAAACCAATTGGCTGCACCATTGATGATTTGGTGTGCCATGTTAAAGGAGGTGAAAACTTATGCGATCAATTATTTCGTGTTTTATATTTGTAATTAATTTAGATCACTTTGTAGAGATTTGTTTTCAGTTTGACATGAAAGAGTCTTCTTTTTGTTGATCAGTATCACAAAAGCCAAATTAAATCCACTGTGATTCAACGTTGTAAAACAATAAAACATGAAAACAGGGCTGTGAATACTTTTTATAGCACTGTAGCTCACAGACAGCACTAGTGAACATTCATCAGTGATTACAGTAAGAGCAAACAGTTTTTGAAAGCAAAATTCAGCTGCTGCAGGAAGTCTGAAACAGAAAAATAAATGTGTATATTACTCAGTTGGTCACGCACCATCAATGCTGAGAGAAACACAGTGAATGACTTAATGATTTCTTTGGCAGTTGAACGGGGCAGGACTGCGCAAGCACGTGTAAGTCGGACCGTGAGGCAGCGGGAGTGTGTTTAAAAAAGAGAAGTGTGTGGAAGTCGTTCATTTCTTCGGCGGTTGAATGGGGTACGACTGCGCAAGCGCGTGTAAGTCGAACCGTGAGGCAGCAGGAGTACTTAAAAGAGAGCAGATTAACAGAGCGGGCGACAGAGTAGAGGGAGACAGAGTAGGAAGGCTTTGGCTCGAGTGGCTTCGGCGAGCAGAGGCTGAGGACGAGTTCACTCCAAGTGAGGTAAGGCCGGGTAAGTTCTTTTAATAAATCTAATTACCTTAAAAGTAGGTAATGGAGGCAGCAGTTAGGGCAGTTGAGTGCTCCGTTTGCAGAATGTGGGAAGTCAAGTTGAGCACAATCATCCCTGACGACTACACCTGTAAAAGGTGCATCCAGCTGCAGCTCCTGACAAACCGAGTTAGGGAATTGGAGCTGGAGCTGGATGAACTTCGGATCATTCGGGAGGCAGAGGCAGAAATGAGCAGGAGTTACAGGGAGATAGTCACCCCTAAGAGTCAGGAGACAGGTAGCTGGGTGACTGTCAGGAAAGGGAAGGGGAATTGACAGAATGAGCAGAGCACCCCTGTGGCCATTCCCCCCTGTGGCCATTCCCACCAATAATAAGTACATCGTTTTGGATTCTGTTGATGGAGATGACCAACCAGGGACAAGTTGCAGTGGTTGCGTATCTGGCACGGAGATGGGACCCTCAACTCAGAAGGGAAGGAAGGAAAAGAGGAAAGCAGCATAGGGGATTTGATTCTTAGGGGGACAGATAAGCGCTTCTGTGGAAGAGATCGAGAATCCCGGATGGTCTGTTGCCTCCCTGGTGCCAAGGTCCACGATATCTCGGATCATGTTCTCAGTATTCTCAAGAGGGAGGGTGAGCAGCCGGATGTCGTGGTCCATGTAGGGACCAATGACGTCGGTAGGAACAGTGAGGAAGTCCTGAAAGGTGAGTTTAGGGAGTTAGGCGCCAAGTTAAAGGACAGGACTTCCAGGATGGCAATCTCAGAATTGCTACCAGTGCCATGAGCAGGCGGGTTTAGAAATAGTAAGATAGCGTAGATCAACACGTGGCTGAAGACATGGTGCAGGAGGGAGGGCTTCAGATTTATAGATAATTGTGCAGTTTTCCAGGGAAGGTTGGACCTGTTCCAGAGGAACGGTTTACATCTGAACTGCAGGGGGACAAATATCCTTGCAGCTCGGTTTGCTAGAGAGGCTCCGGTGGGTTTAAACTAGATACAAGGGGGGGAGGGGAACCAGAGTGTAGGAACAGATGTAGGAAAGAAGGAAGAAAAAGAAAATAGTAAAGTTGTTTGCACCTTTAGTGATAAACAGAGAGTAAGAGGTGGAAAATTTCTGAAATGCATTTATTTTAATGCTAGGAGCATTATAAGAAAGGTGGATGAGCTTAGAGCATGGATTGATACCTGGAAGTACGATGTGGTAGCTATTAGTGAAACATAGTTACAAGAGGGGTGTGATTGGCAACTAAATATTTCTGGATTTCATTGCTTCAGGTGTGATAGAATCGGAGGGACAAGAGGAGGAGGTGTTGCATTGCTTGTCAGAGAAAATATTACAGCGATGCTCTGGCAGGATAGATTAGAGGGCTCGTCTAGGGAGGCTATTTGGGTGGAATTGAGGAATAGAAAAGGGGTAGTAACACTTACGGGGGTGTTTGTATTATAGACCACCAAATGGGGAGCGAGAGTTGGAGGAGCAAATTTGTAAGGAGATAGCAGATATTTGTAGGAAGCACAAGGTTGTGATTGTGGGAGATTTTAATTTTCCACACATAGACTGGGAAGCCCATACTGTAAAAGGGCTGGATGGTTTGGAGTTTGTAAAATGTGTGCAGGATAGTTTTTTGCAGCAATACATAGAGGTACCAACTAGAGAAGGGGCAGTGTTGGATCTCCTGTTAGGGAATGAGATAGGTCAGGTGATGGAGGTTTGTGTTAGGGAGCACTTCGGGTCCAGTGATCACAATGCCATTAGTTTCAGTATAATTATGGAGAAGGATAGGTCTGGACACAGGGCTGAGATTTTTGATTGGAGAAAGGCTAACTTTGAGGAGATGTGAAAGGATTTAGAAGGAGTAGTTTGGGACAATTTGTTTTATGGGAAGAATGTAATTGAGAAATGGAGGTCATTTAAAGGTGAAATTTTGAGAGTACAGAATCTTTATGTTCCTGTTAGGTTGAAAGGAGTGGACGGCCATGTGCGGAGCCAAAAGAGATGGGGGAGATTTTGATCAATTTTTTTTCTTTGGTATTCACTAAGGAGAAGGATAGTGAAATGTGAAAGGCAAGGGAAACAAGTAGGGTGGTTATGGAAACTATGATGATTAAAGAAGAGGAAGTACTGGAGCTTTCAAGGAATATAAAAGTGGATAAGACTCCAGGTCCTCCCAGGATATTCCCTAGGATCTTGAGGGAAGTTAGTGTTGAAATAGCAGGGGCTCTGACAGAAATATTTCAAATGTCATTAGAAATGGGGATGGTGTCGGAAGACCGGCGTAATGCTCATGTTGTTCCATTGTTTAAAAAGGGTTCTAAGAGTAAACCTAGCAATTATCGGCCTGTGAGTTTGACATCAGTGGTGGGTAAATTGATGGGAAGTATTCTTAGAGATGGTATATATAATTATCTGGATAGACAGGGTCTGATTAGGAACAATCAACATGGATTTGTGCGTGGAAGGTCATGTTTGACAAATCTTATTGAATTTTTTGAAGAGGTTACTAGGAAAGTTGACGAGGGGTAAAGCGGGGGATGTTGTCTATATGGACTTTAGTAAGGCCTTTGACAAGATCCCACACGGAAGGTTGGTTAGGAAGGTTCAATCATTAGGTATTAATATTGAAGAAGTAAAATGGATTCAGCAGTGGCTGGATGGGGGACACCAGAGAGTGGTGGTGGATAACCTTTTGTCAGATTGGAGGCCAGTGACTAGTGGTGTGCCTCAGGGATCTGTACTGGGTCCAATGTTATTTGTCATTTACATTAATGATCTGGATGAAGGGGTGGTAAATTGGATGAGTAAGTATGCAGATGATACTAAGATAGGTGGAGTTGTGGATAATGAAGTAGGTTTTCAAAGCTTGCAGAGAGATTTAGGCCAATTAGAAGAGGGGGCTGAAAGATGACAGATGGAGTTTAATGCTGATAAATGTGAGGTGCTACATTTTGGTAGGACTAATCAAAATAGGACATACATGATAAATGGTAGGGCATTGAAGAATGCAGTAGAACAGAGGGATCTAGGAATAATGGTGCATAGTTCCCTGAAAGTGGAATCTCATGTGGATAGGGAGGTGAAGAAAGCTTTTGGTATGCTGACCTTTATAAATCAGAGCATTGAGTATAGGAGTTGGGATGTAATGTTGAAATTGTACAAGGCATTGGTAAGGCCAAATTTGGAGTATTGTGTACAGTTTTGGTCACCGAATTATAGGAAGGATGTCAACAAAATAGAGAGAGTACAGAGAAGATTTACTAGAATGTTACCTGGGTTTCATCACCTAAGTTACAGAGAAAGGTTGAACAAGTTGGGTCTTTATTCTTTGGAGCAGAGAAGGTTGAGGAGGGACTTGATAGAGGTATTTAAAATTATGAGGGGGATAGATAGAGTTGACGTGGATAGGCTTTTTCTATTGAGAGTAGGGGAGATTCAAACAAGAGGACATGAGTTGAGAGTTAAAGAGCAAAAGTTTAGGGGTAACATGAGGGGGAACTTCTTTACTCAGAGATTGGTAGCTGTGTGGAACGAGCTTCCAGCAGAAGTGGTTGAGGCAGGTTCGATGTTGTCATTTAAAGTTAAATTGGACATCTATATGGACATGAAAGGAATGGAGGGTTATGGGCTGAGTGCAGGTCAGTGGGACTAGGTGAGAGTAAGAATTCGGCACGGACTAGAAGGGCCGAGATGGCCTGTTTCTGTGCTGTAATTGTTATATGGTTATATGATTTAATTTAATGTTTTCCATATTATATTTGTTCTAACGAGGGGCCTTTGAACTGAAACATTGAACTATGTTTTCTCTGCAAATGTTGCCTGATCCTCTACACATTTATAGAATTTCCTGTTTTAACTAGCACTGGGGCACCAGTGCTGGATAACTGATTAAAAGCAAAATTTATTTCATTTTATTTTTCCTGTCATTATTCAAAGCAAAACTTTCCAAATGGTGAAACAAATTTTATGCACGTTTTGAGGCATGCAGTAAAATGCCAGCCACAAAAGCTGAGGGAAATACCTCTCCCAGATTAACAGCCACTGTCTGTGAGAAGGACTCTGCAGAGAATCAACCCACATAAGGTGGCCGGGCCAAACAACATCCCAGGCTGAGTACGCAGGGAGTGAGCACATCACCTCTTTGATATCTTCAAGGACATCTTCAACACTCACTCGGGCTGCTGTCCCTACATGCTTCAAATCAGCCACCATCATCCCTGTACCAAAGAACTCTACACCTTCAGAACTAACGGCTATCGGCCCCTGGTACTGCCGGTGATCACCTTGAGGTGTTTTGAATGGCTGATAATGGCACATATCAAAAATTCTATTCCTGCCATTTTGAACACTCACTGGTATGCAGACCAACAGCTCAATGACTGATGCCCTCGCCAGGTGAATTGCAAACAACTGCCCACTCTCTTCCAGGCCTGATGAAAGGTTTCGGCATGAAGCATCAACTGTTTACTCATTTGCAGAGGTGCTGCCTGACCTGCTGAGTTCCTCCAGCATTTTGTGTGTGTTGCTTGGATTTCCAGCATCTGCAGACTTTATAGTCTTTGTGACAAGATATATCGACTAGTGGAGTGGTATCGCAGCAACAATCTTGCACTCAACATCAGTAAGACGAAAGAGCTGATTGTGGACTTCAGGAAGGGTAAGACGAAGGACCACATAACAATCCTCATATAAGGATCAGAAGTGGAGAGAGTGAGCAGTTTCAAGTTACTGGGAGTCAGGATCTCCGAGGACCTAACCTGATCCCAACATATGGATGTAGTTATAAAGAAGGCAAGACAACATCTAGAACCCATTAGGAGTTTGAAAAGATTTGGTATGTTAAAAAAAAACACTCAAAAACTTCTATAGATGTGCCGTGGAGAGCATTCTGACAGGCTGCATCACTGCCTGGTACGGGCGGGGGAGGGGGGGGCTACTGCATAGGACGGACAGAAGCTGCAGAGGGTCATGAATTTAGTCGGCACCGTCTTGGGTACTAACCTACAAAGTACCCAAGACACCTTCAGGGAGCAATGTCTCAGAAAGGCAGTGTACATTATTAAGGACCTCCAGCACCCAGGGCATGCCCTTTTCTCACTGTTACCATCAGGTAGGAGGTACTGAAGCCTAAAGGCACACACTCAGCGATTCAGGAACAGCTTCTTCCCCTCTGCTATCCGATTCCTAACTGGACATTGCGCCCATGAACACTACCTCACTTTTTAAAATATATATTATTTCTGTTTTTGCATGATTTTAATCTATTCAATATAGAACATATAATAGTACAGTAAATTACAGGGGCCCTTCAGCCCACAATGTTGTGCTGATCCTCAAACCCTGACTCCCATATAACCCCCCACCTGAAATTCCTCCATATAGCTGTCTAGTAGTCTCTTAAACTTCACTTGTGTATCTGCCTCCACCACTGACTCAGGCAGTGCATTCCACGCACCAACCACTCTCTGAGTAAAAAACCTTCTTCTAATATCCCCCTTGAACTTCCCACCCCTTATCTTAAAGCCATGTCCTCTTGTATTGAGAAATGGTGCCCTGGGAAAGAGGCGCTGGCTATCCACTCGATCTATTCCTCTTAATATCTTGTACACCTCTATCATGTCTCCTCTCATCGTCCTTCTCTCCAAAGAGTAAAGCCCTAGCTCCCTTAATCTCTGATCATAATGCATACTCTCTAAACCAGGCAGCATCCTGGTAAATATCCTCTGTACCCTTCCAATGCTTCTACATCCTTCCTATAGTGAGGCGACCAGAACTGGACACAGTATTCCAAGTGTGGCCTAACCAGAGTTTTATAGAGCTGCATCATTACATCGTGACTCTTAAACTCTGTCCCTCGACTTATGAAAGCTAACATCCCATAAGCTTTCTTAACTACCGTATCTACCTGTGAGGCAACTTTCAGGGATCTGTGGACATGTACCCCCAGATCCCTCTGCTCCTCCACACTACCAAGTATCCTGTCATTTGCTTTGTACTCTGCCTTGGAGTTTGTCCTTCCAAACCTCATACTTCTCCGGGTTGAACTCCATCTGCCACTTCTCAGCCCATTTCTGCATCCTATCAATGTCTTTCTGCAATCTTCGACAATCCTCTATACTATCTACAACACCACCAACCTTTGTGTCGTCTGCAAACTCGCCAACCCACCCTTCTACCCCAACATCCAGGTCATTAATAAAAGTCACGAAGAGTAGAGGTCCCAGAACAGATCCTTGTGGGACACCACTAGTCACAACCCTCCAATCTGAACGTACTCCCTCCACCACGAACCTCTGCCTTCTGCAGGCAAGCCAATTCTGAATCCACCTGGCCAAACTTCCCTGGATCCCATGCCTTCTGACTTTCTGAATAAGCCTACCATGTGGAACCTTGTCAAATGCCTTACTAAAATGTGGATCACATCCACTGCACTACCCTCATCTATAGGCCTGGTCACATCCTCAAAGAGCTCTATCAGGCTTGTTGGACACAATCTGTTCTTCACAAAGCCATGCTGACTGTCCCTGATCAGACCGTGATTCTCTAAATGCCCATAGATCCTATCTCTAAGAATCTTTTCCAACAGCTTTCCCACCACAGATGTAAGGCTCACTGGTCTATAATTACCTGGACTATCCCTACTACCTTTTTTGAACAAGGGGACAACATTCGCCTCCCTCCAATCCTCCGGTACCATTCCCGTGGACAACGAGGACATAAAGATCCTAGCCAGAGGCTCAGCAATCTCTTCCCTCGCCTCGTGGAGCAGCCTGGAGTAACTTACAGTATAAATTACATATACTGTAATTTATTTATTTTCTTCTATATTATGTATTGCATTGAACTGCTGCTAAGTTAACAAATTTCACGACAAAGGCCGGTGATAATAAACCTGATTCCGATTCTGACACTCTCCCAGTCAACTTGTGCTTTATAACATGCCCAAGCACCGTGTAACTGATTCGTGCCGAGCTGAATGGGAGTGTAGAAACAGATCACAGGCCATGTCAATCAGGCAGTAAAACACGTTCCCATTTCCCACTTGGCCTATAAATGCAGACTTCTTCATACCCCACCTCCTTATTATCTGCCTCCTGTTTCACTGCTTTCCGTTTTTCGTTGCCGAAGTCGAGGGGGAAGTCGTTCCAATAAACAACGATGGGAATCAATTTGGGCGATACGTTCCCGAATTTTGAAGCAAGTACTACCGAAGGCACGATAAAATTTCATGACTGGCTGGGAGACTCGTAAGTTACTAATATTATTTAATCGTGCTTGTAATTTCAGACGTATAAAACGCAGTGCGCGTTGTAGCAATGTGCATATTTCATTTTGATAATCAAAATCGCGCAGGCAACATTCTGTTTGCTTTATATTCCTGTGTTCTGATGTGAGCGGTCGCCTGCTGTCCAGGTTTCATGATGGCGTTGTCCTGAATATCAACTAAAATACGCGTTTCGAATATACCATATTAAAATGCTCAGTTTTATTAGACGACCAATTTAAAATAACATTACATTTTGCAAAGAGTGATCGTCGTTTTGTTGGAGCGAAATGTTGGTGCTCAAGCGGGAGTGGCGGATCAAAAGTGGAAAAATCGAAACTAGTCAAACAGGAGGCTGATAATAAGGGGGTTGGGCATGAGGAGGGCAGTCTGCACCTATCGGCCAAGTGGAAGATGGGAACGTGTTTTATTGCCTGATTTATACGTGCGTACTAGTTTACGCAAGTGATCTACGCCGTGATGAGCATTACGCCTGGTTTATTACGCATTAACTGGACGCTGTAACCTACGCGCGTTGTGAGCATTCATACTTGTGCGGTGGTGTGTCTGTGTCGTTGTATAATTCACCGCCAAAACGCTATTTGGCGCTGGGGTTTCAATGCCACTATGTTGAGTTTCTTTGTATCAACACGAAGAAACTCAAACTTCAAACAATAGCGTCTGAAACTCAACACAGTGGCATAGAAACCCCACCGCCAACTAGCGTAGCCCACTTGGGTAAGCTAGTATAAATCAGCCTTAAGACCCCTCAAAGAGCAGGAGCAGTTCTCAGTGATTATTTCTCCTGTATTTTTTTTCTGTGGAAAAAGATGTGAACATTTGGGAACCTGGCAAATTTAATGAAGATATTTTGAGAGCAGTCTGTATTACAGTAGAAGAGTATTCAGATATATCTCCAGGTTCAGACGAGGTGTATTCAAGAACACTATGGAATGCTAGAGAAGAAATTGTAGGAGTCCTCACTGGGATATTTGCAACGTCATTATCCTCTAGTGAGGTATTGGACTTAAATAACATTCTGTTTATTTAAGTAGGGCTATAAACTTAGAGCTGGTAATTATAGACCCATTAGCCTAATAGTGGTAGGTAAACTGCTGGAAAAGCATTCTAAAGAGTGGGGTATGTTTGCATTTGGAAGGGCAGGGGTTGATTTAGGGGTAGCCAGTGTGACTTTGTGCATGGGAAATTTTATGGAGATTTTTGACAAAGTGACAATGCGGTGTGGTGTACATATAGTACATATGGATTACAGTAAAGCTTTTGATAATGTTCTGGCATGGTAAGATTAGATAATATGGCATCCAAGGAGAGAGAGCAAACAATGCAAAGTTGGCTGGATGATAGGAAACAGGTTCATGGTGGATTGGCAGTTGTGATTAGTGATGAACCTCGGGGGGGGGGTGTTGGTGCTGGGCTCGTTATTTGTTATCAATATGAACAATTTGGATGAGAATATATAATGATAGTTAAAAGACTTTGCAGATGTCCCTAAAATAAGTGGTCTGATAGCCAGCAAGCAGCAACCCTGCAATTAATTTGGAAAGTTGACACAATACTACAGTATAATTATTGCAATAGGAATTGAAAGCACATTATGAGGTTATGTTTCAATTGACCACATATCTCAAGTACTATGTATAGTCTTGAAAATAATGTAATGTGTCAGAAGCAGTTCAGAGAAAGTATGCAAGATTTGTAAGTGGAGCTGGTTGAGAGGAAGTGAGTAAGAATTGGAGTAGCAAGAGTTGCAGTGGAATCTCGATTAGATAGATAGGTGGGTTAAATGGCAAATGGAATTTATTTCAGATAAGTACAAAGAGTTTATCAATGAGATAAACCCTGGATTAGGCCTTTCCATCCCTTTGAGCTGTGCTGCCCAGAAATCCCCTGATTTAATCCCAGCCTAATCACAGGACAATTTACAACGGGGGATTATGTACAAACTCCTTACAGAGAGCAGTGGGAATTGAACCCGGGTCTCCTGTACTCTAAAGTGTTATGCTCACCACTACACTACTGTGCTGCCCTTTACATTTTGAAAGGAAATGTCGAGGTTGGACTTACTACATTGAATTGAATGGCCCTGGGTACTGTTATAGAACACGGACTTGGGAGTATAGGTGTACAATTTACTTAGTCATTTAATTTACTTAACTTGTCTTCACTGCCTCTTTTTGATATGCTGTTCTTCATCAGCCAGGGCTTTGAATATAGAAGTTGGGAGGTTATGTTTCGATTGTACAAGTCATTAGTGAACCCACACTTGGAGAAATGCGTTCAATTTTTGGTCACCCTGCTATAGGAAGGATGTGATTGAACTGGGGAAAAAATGCAAAAAAAAGGTAAACAACAGGAATTCTGCAGATGCTGGAATGTGTGTTGCAAAAAAAAGGTAGAATGTTTACCAGAATTTTGCTGGGACTCAAGGGATTGATTTTTAGGGAAAGGTTAGACAGGTTGGGCTTTTATTTCTTGAGAGGTGATCTCATAAAAATATGTAAGATGAAGAACGGTATAGTTGGGGTGAATGGCCATTTTTCCCCATCGTTGGAAAATTGAAAGCTAGTGGACATAGTTATAAAATGGAAGGTGAAGTGTTTAATTAGCTGATATGCAGAATTTTTGTAACAGTGGGTGGAAGCAGCTTCCTGAGGAACTGGTTGAGGCAGCAATGGGAAGCATGTGGTCAGCTGTAAGGATGACAAGAGTTTAGAGCAGGGGCACCCAACCTGGGGTCCATGGGCTCCTTGCTTAATGGTATTGGTCCATGGCATAAAGAAGGTTGAGAGGGCTGTGAGCCAAGTGCCTAGAAATGAAATGAGCTTGCATATAGTACATCTTGGTTGGCATGGACATGTACTGGCCAAAGAGCCTTTTCATCTGCTGCTCCGCTCTGAGGTGGATGAATATGGGATAGAGAAGAAGATGGCGGAGTGACGCAGCGCGCGTGGCCGTTCCGAATGATATCGATATGTGTAACTAGGGGTGCCGTGCACAATCCAGATTTGATGGAGACAGCCGTGAGAAGCGCAGAGGAACATCTGGAGAAACTTCTGAAATGCCTGCTTTGCTGCCGCTGCTACTGTGCGATCGAGAATCTCCGGAGACATAGGCCCCAAATCCTCGGCTTTGCGTATCGCCTGTTGTCAGGGCTGGTGTTGAAGCGCTCGGCAGAGATGGTGCTCGGTGTTGGGAGGTGGTCAGAGGCTTGGAGTTTTTTTGGACAGACTGGGAGTTGGACTGTGGTCGGATGCTTCCGGGATGCTGCACCGGCAGTTGGTGGTGCTGGAGGTTTACCGTCTGCATGAGATGATGGGACTTTCGAGAGACTGAGACTTTTACTGTGCCATGGTCTGTTCTTATCAAATTACGGTATTGATTTGCACTGTTATAACTATATGTTATAATTATGTGGTTTTTGTTAGTTTTTAAGTCGGTATGTCATATGTTTTCGTGATATCATTCTGGAAAAACATTTTATCGTTTCTTAATGCCGCATTACTAAATGACAATAAAAGAGGACTGCATGTCCTCATAATCATAATAATATTTAAGCAAACAGGTGAAAGATTACTGTGGGGAGACTGAAATATGATGTTGAGGTTATGTTCAGAACAGTCAGTCTGATTAAATGGTGGAACATACTCGAAGCCAAGAGGCTTACTCCAGATTTGTACTTGTACGTAGCTTTTTTTTAGTGATTTATTTAATTATTGTGACACAGCACAGAATTGGCTTTCTGAGCCACGCTGCTTAGCACTGTAGTTCATTAGTCATTGCAGTTGGTTGTTGACAATTTACAGTGACGAATTAACCTACCAGCCAGCTCGTCTTTGGAGTGTGGGAGGAAACAGGAGCACCGGGAGGAAATCCACGTGGATATTGGAAGAACGTATAAACTCTTTACAGGATCGCCTGTACTGTAAGGCATTGTATTAACCACTACAATACCATGCCACTCTACAGTTGCTGCTGCTATTTACTAAAACCCTGACTTGCAGTCATTATGGATTTCACAGAAACTCACACAATAACTGAGCTTGTGAAGTAATGGCCTTCGGCAGCATTGAGTGAGGGGTGAGAAATAACTCAAATCTACTCTGAGGAAAATCTAATGTAAAAGCCATTTAAATGACTAAGATAATGCATCTTGTTCTACCTGTTGCCATTTCCAACCTTTCTGTTACTTAGCTTCCAAATATTGGACTGGATTTTGTGGGGAAATTCCAGCAGTTCCCTGCAGAGTCCTGTGGCAGAATTGGAAGTTGCAATTTCTCAATGCTTGCACTGGGGAGTCTGCTTCGAGAACCTGTTCCAGACACAATAGTTTCTCTTTAGTTTCAGTGAAGGAGAGCAGCTGCGAGGGACCAAATAAATAGATTTTTCTTCAGGTGTTCTTTCTAAAATGTTCTAATTCAAACTTTAAACATTTTTTTAGATGTTTAAGATTTTTGGTTGATATTTTTAGAAAATTCTAGAAGCTTTTTTTTTAAATATAATGTTTGAGTGTCAAAAAATTTCTTCACATCCTTCAAGCCATGGTATTGCTTAACTGGCTGCCAAATTACTATTTTGCTAGTTTTGTGGGCAGAACTTCTTGATCTGTTGATGTTGCCAGATTGAAGTAGTGGGGTCCTCGACTGAGAGTGAAAAATGAATCTATATTTGGTCATTGCTGGAGTGGACTTGGGGCTGAATGGAAATGGCAGGGCCTGGGCCTGAGAGAGAAAAACAAACTGATGTTTGGCTGATTTTAAATGCCAGGCCAGAATTTTTTTAAAGTCAAACGTGAAGGTGACGGACAAACCGGCGGCCTCTTCTTTACAGTAGAGGAGGCTGTGGATAGACATATCAGAATGGGAATGGGATGTGGAATTAAAATGTATTGCCACTGGGAGATCCTGCTTTCTCTGGCGGACAAAGCATAGGTGTTCAGTAAAGATGAAGCCACACTCAGGTTGGAGTAACAACACCTTATATTCCGTCTGGGTAGCCTCCAACCTGGTGGCATGAACATTGACTTCTCTAACTTCCGATAATGCCCCACCTCCCCCTCGTACCCCATCCGTTATTTATTTTTATACACACTTTCTTTCTCTCACTCTCCTTTTTTCTCCCTCTGTCCCTCTGACTGTACCCCTTGCCCATCCTCCAGGTTCTCCTCTCCCCCCCCCCTTCCTTCTCCCTGGGCCTCCTGTCCCATGATCCTCTCATATCCCCTTTGCCAATCACCTGTCCAGCTCTTGGCTCCATCCCTCCCTCTCCTGTCTTCTCCTATCATTTTGGATCTCCTCCTCCCCCTCCCACTTTCAAATCTCTTACTAACTCTTCCTTCAGTTAGTCCTGATGAAGGGTCTCGGCCTGAAACGTCGACTGTACCTCGTCCTAGAGATGCTGCCTGGCCTGCTGCGTTCACCAGCAACTTTGATGTGTCTTGCTTCAACTCATTACACCTGTTTGTCCTTCACCCTCGGCCTTGACCTTTTAAATCTGGTTTACTCGCCTCAGCGTTAAACTGGCTCCATGGCTGTGGCCTGCAGCCATCAGGCTCCTGGACCGGCTTCACTCTGCTCAGCATTGAACTGGTTCCATAGCTATGGCCTGCAGCCACCAGGCTCCTGTACAGCTTTCACTCGCCTCAACACTACTGGCTCTGTGGCTGTGGACTCGCTTTTGGGGACTCTGTGGTTCAGATTCCTTTTTTACTTTTTATTATTGATATTTTTTGGTACGGATGCTATTTGACGTTCTTTGTGTTGTGTTTTTCGTGAGTTCCTTTCAGAAGATGCGGACTGTTACTGTTAGGACCACCCATCATTTTCTGTCAAAATGGGTTGGAGGAGAGGATTTCAAAAATTGGAGGTGCAGTCAAGTACAGACAGTAGAAATGGATGGCAAATCTCTTGAATTCCAGGATTCCATACCTTGCTCAACATGGCCTGTGGCCTTTCAAGGACTTTATGCACACCTTCATCCAAATCCCTCTGTGCCTCAACACCTGGAAGGCAAAGAATGAGGAATCTTAGTAGAGAATAAAGTACACAGTTCGAAGGAGTATAGAGGTACCTTGCTATATAGGTGAACAAATCTTTGGAAATGACTGAGTTTATTG
The DNA here is from genome assembly GCF_963921235.1 of Mobula hypostoma. NCBI lineage: Eukaryota > Metazoa > Chordata > Chondrichthyes > Myliobatiformes > Myliobatidae > Mobula > Mobula hypostoma. The sequence continues at coordinate 30,215,545 of NC_086108.1, read as the reverse complement.
AGAGAATAGTTAGTAAAATGCATGGAATTCTGGAATTCTTTAAAGTACAAAAGAAAAGCAACCAGACTTCTGTTAATCCTACTTTGGCCATAACCAGAGCATTACATTCAACGCTCCTCACTTTTGTTTAGGAAGGTATTGGGGAGGAAGCGGAAAGGGGTGTACTGCGATGGTTCCAAGAATGAGGGGTTTCAGCTTCAAGGATAAATAGAACTAGAGTTGCTTCCATTCAGTGAAGAAGATTATACAGAATTTGATGGTAGTGTACACAGTCACAGTGGGTTTAAGCAAGGGAGACGGAGAATCTTTTGACATCAGTGGAATTTTCAAAGTCTGTGAGATAGAGTTAAAAAAGATTGGAGTAATGGGAGCAGTAAAGGAAACAATCAGAGCTTTCTAATAGGAGACACGTGGGCACGAGAAAATAATTTTCAAATTTTGGAAGAAAAGAAGGGAGATTGAAAAGCTCTACAATGAAATAGCACAGACCTGGTGAATCAAGTGATTCAAATCCACTCACCATTGCAATATGTGCTTACTGGGGTTTTCAAAGTCGAGCTTGATGAAACTAGTAGGTTTTTTTTCACAACAATTCTGATGTCTCTCAATCAGTGAGGTTAAAGAAATTCTTTTGAGAAGTAAGAACTTTTCAACTGTGTATATTTTCTTTAGTGTTGTGGAATTGTGCTTCATAGGAAAACAATGGAGATTTATTTTTACCATCTGTGTGAAAGCAGTGTCTGTGGCCTAGTTGCCTTCCAGGTTTATCTGTAAGTGGGTAGGACAAAGGACATCATAGAGGGAAAATTGATGGTTTACTGTACAGCATTTTGCTTGTTCCATATCAGCCAGCACGATGGAAATGGATCTGAATATTAGCTGGTTCCAAGGCCACCCACCCCCCCCCCCAACATTACTGAATAACCTTGCAACATACATTGTGGCACCATGCTAGAGAAAGTAGTGAATGACTCCAGAAGAGGAAACGCAGCATAAAAAACTTTGACTTATTCTGAAAATCACAGATTGAGCAAGAGGATGGTTAACAGGACATGGGGCAGCTCAGTCTTGACAGTCGCTTCAAATTCTTAGCTGTCATCTTGAGCGGGTGAAACTATTAAGCCAACACTCGTGCAAATCCACCTTAAAAAGTTTCTGGTTCTCTTTTTTCTCTTCCCCCTGCCAATTTATTTTTAGCTCCTCTTCTCAACTTGTAACTGCACAGTACACCATTGAATTTCCCCTTAATGAGCAAACAGTTACAAATCGTTTTTTCTCTATCCCCGTCCTTGCAAGTGAATATTCTGAGTTCTCCTATAAGAACTCTCAGTCACCATCTTAATCTTGTGGCAGATGTAATTTAAACAAAGCCTCATTTGTCTTTTTGTTATTGGAGATAAGAGTTAACTGATATCTAACCATGGGTGTAGCTTGAGCTACTTAGTATTTCCTCAGTAATTTGTTCTTTTCAGATTTCCGGTATCAACAACTTTATTCATTCTCCTTTCTTCTTATCTCAATTTCAGTTGATATATTGTCCCATATAAAGCAAGGCCAACTTCTGTAATTGCCTTTTGGAAATGAGCTGTCAGCTGGTTCTCAGGTTACACCTAAGATTTGAAAAAAACTATTTGTTAACTTGTGTCTTTATTTGTAATACAGCAGTAACAAAATAACTGAAATCCTCTATTGTTCTCTTCCATTTTCATAACAAGTGATACAGTGTATTATATATATATCACTTGTTATGAAAATGGAAGAAAACAATAGGATGTATATATATAATATATTATAAAACATAATGCCACTGAGAGGGGTCTAAATACATAATGATATATGAATGGCTAACAATGCAGTCTTATTTTCATAATTGCAATATGCAACTTTTTTTTGTATATTGAAACACATTTTAACCACTGCAACGAACAATCTACTGGAGGAACTGGGGTTAGGCAGCATCTGGGTGAGGGTGGGAGGAAAGTGGTATTTTCTATGTGAATCATTGACCTTCTGCATCAGGACTGAGAGGGGAGACGGCCAGTATAAAGAGAAGGGGTGGTGGAGTCGAGAGACGGTTGTCCGAGGTCATTTCTGGACTGAGGAAAGGTGAAAGATGGTGGCCAGGTTGCACCAGGGAAGGGAGGTGGATCTGGGAGACAGTGGTAGGTGGACGATGGATTGAGACAGGAAAAGGGCAGAAAAGTAAGGCATGTGGAGTGAAGTGGGAAGAGGGGAGTGTGAACATTAAAGACAGTTGTTGGAGGTTGATCAGTAGGAACATAAAGGACCACCAGTACTTGTATCAGATGAGTGAAGGACAGAAGTGTATTTTGACTGTGAGCAAAGTCACCAGAGAGATACTGAAGCTGGTGGATACAGAAATCTTTATTCAGCAAAACAAGAGCAGGCATCATGCTTGGGACGTTCACGCAAGAAGAGGCATCAGTCAAGCAGGGCTTGGAGGGGAGGGTTGATTTTACCAATGAGTCGCAGATGGCATCCCCTCTACAGAAAGGGGTGGGAAAGAGTAGATATGGCTGGTGGTGGGATTGCATTACAGCTGGTGGAAAGGATGAACGCGGGGGCTTGTAGAGTGAAAGGTGAGGACTCGGGAATTCTCTGTCCTCTCTAGAGCAGGAGTTCCCTTTTTTTATGCCATGGGCCAATAACATAAAGCAAACAGTCCGTGGACCCAGGTTGGGAATCCACGGTCTTGAGGTAGGTGGATTGAGAGCAGAATTATGTCAATAGTGAAGGACAATTGAGGGCGCTCTGTTGACCACAGCAGAAGAGAAGCCATGCTCCTAGAAGAAGGAGGACACTTCAGATGTTACGTCATTGGGAACTCTTCTGTGGGAGGTATGACCTGTACAAAAGGGACTGGTTGCACCTGAACCCGAGGGGGAACCAATATTCTTGCAGGCAGGTTTGATAGAGCTGTTCGGGAGGGTTTGAACTAATTTGGCTGGTGGTTGAGAACCAGAGTAAAGGGACTTAGGATAGGACGAATGGTAAGAAAAGCAAAGATGGTGTGCATTCAGGCTGTTAGGAAGGGCAGGCAGATGATGGGACAAAATTGCAGCCAGCAGGGTGAGTATCAGTGCCTAAGGGATGCAGAATCAAAATGGGAGTAAATACAGTACCCGGTGTTATAGCTGAATGCATGGAGTGTAAGAAATATAGTAGATAATCTTGTTGCACTTTTACAAGTTGTCAGGTATGATGTTGTGGCCATCACTGAATCGTGGATGAAGGATGGTTGTATCTGAGAGCTGATTGTCCAAGGTTACACAGTGTATTGGAGGTATAGGAAGGTAGGCAGAGGGGTTGGCATGGCTCTGCTGATAATGAATGGCATCAAATCCATAGAAAATGTGACATGGGATCAGAAGATTTTGAATCCTTGTGGGTTGAGTTAAGAAACTGCAAGGGTAAAAGAACCCTGATGGCAATTATGTACAGGTCTCCAAACAGTAGTTGGGATGTTCAGTACAGATTACAATGGGAAACAAAAAAGGCATGTCTAAAGGGCAATGTTATGATAGTCATGGGAGATTTTAATATGCAGGTAGATTTGGAAAATCAGGTTGGTAATGGATCTCAAGAGAAGGAGTTCGTTGAATGCCTATGAGATGGCTTTTTAGAGCAATTTGTTGTTGAACCTACTAGGGAATCAGCTAGACTGGGTGTTATGCTTACAGGCGATTTGGAAGCTTAAGGTAAATGAACCTTCAGAAGCAATGATTGAGTTCAACTTGAAATTTCTTTTCTTTCTTTTTCAATCTTTTTATTAATATCAAAATGATAAACATAACATAGTATTAATACAAAGCTATTGGGATTACCTTGTTAATAATTAACATATATAAATATAAACTCAGTTGGCACACAGGTATTAAACCTCCCAAAATCGTATAAAATACGAATATAATATACAAAAAAAAACCCAGAAATAGCATGAAAAAGGAAAAGGAAAAAAAATACACCCCCCCAAGAAAAAACTAATCTAAACAATGCTAACCAACTAAACAAAAAGACATGGGCTGTTGTGTAATGTCAAAAAGAACCATTAATGTCATTGACTCTGCTCCTCTCTGCATATATTTAAAAGAAATAGAATAGGTTTGGAAAAGGTTAAATTACATCATATGGAAGTGTTGAATAAATGGCCTCCAAGTGTTTTCAAATTTAATAGAAGGATCATAAGTGACACTTCTAATTTTTTCTAAATTTAAACACAACATAGTTTGAGAGAACCAATGAAATGTGGTGGGAGGATTGATCTCTTAATAGGGAGAAAGTGAAGTCTGACTTAGCAGTATTGCAGTGGAGTTAAGGAAATTACAGTGGTATGAGGGGAATTGGCCATAGTAAATTGGAAGGAGAGGCTGGCAGGGATGACAGAAGAGCAGCAATGGCTTGGTTTGGGAAGCTTTTAAAACCCTACAGAGAGCATCTAAAAGAATCATTAAGAGGGAAAAAAATGAAATATGAAAATAAGCTAACAAACCATATCAATGTCAATTGAAAAAGTTGCTTCAAGTATGTATTTTTTAAAAAAAAGATGAGAGTTGATATGGGAGTGCTAGAAAATGAGGCCAGAAAAGTAATGCGGGACAAGGAGATGGCAGATGAACTAAGTGAGTATTTTTGCATCAGTTTTCATTGTGCAAGACACTGTCAGTCTGCCAGGTGTTGAAGGATGTGAAGGAAGAGGAGCGGGTGCAGTTACTATTACAAAGGAGAAGCAAAAAGCTGAAAGACCTAAGGGTACACAAGTCACCCAAACCAGATAGACTGCATACTAGGGTTCTGAAAGAGATAGCCGTAGAGATTGTGGAGGCATTAGTAATGCTTTCAAAAATCATTGGACTCTGGCATGGTGCCAGAAGACTGGAAAATTGCAAATGTCACTCCACTCTTTAAGAAAGGCTGAGAAAAGTCCATCTCCCACCCCGCATCC